>NC_141829.1:18791931-19091931 GCF_982586985.1 Callionymus lyra
AGTGTGGCAGTTGATAATCTTCACTGGAATCATACGAAAATAATCGTAATTATCGACTCAACTTCTTTAAATAACTGCAGACGAACTCACACTGGATCACATGGGTTTGGGTAACTTTTTCATTTACGCACTCGATCTGACGTTTTCTGACAATGGACCGGTGAGAATCAGAAGTGAGTCACAACAAACAGCAAGATGACTCAGAGGCAGAAACTGACGACAGAAAGCGTTCGAATTAAAAAAAAACACCTGATTTCACGCCTCATGACGATCGAAACAAAATCTCCGGGATGATAAATATTATATTATTAAATAATTATTATATAATATTCACGATCAGTAAAAATGAAAGACCGTAATTAAATGTGACTAATCGGTGTTAAGAACATTTTCTTACTTTTTTTTAAGAGTAGCCTGGTGACCACATGTTTAACTGTATTTATAGATAGTTATAGGGTCGGATGGACAGATAGATATATACGGTACTCTTGGTACTACTTCTATTACACGTATTACTTTCTGTTGCATTGCATCTTTCCATTTCTACTTTCCTGTGACTCTTCTTGTCCCCAAATAAAATGTACATTAAAGTAAATAAAAAACAACAATGAATTAAACTATTCATAGCTTTATTCGAATATATTTCATGACTGAAGTATAAAGTAAATGTTATTATTTCTTTTTTTTCTTACAGATAGATAGATGGATACTTTATGTGCAGCAGATATAACACATCCTTCCATACAAACAACCATGAATATGTGTAAAAACAACCAAAATAAATACTTAAATACATACAAACATTTAAAACAACCTGAATAAATGATTTAAAGTTGCCAACAACAAGTCAAATTACTAGGGATGGGTAACAATACCAAATCATTTTGGTTTTGGTTTGATGTCTTAAATACAAAAAATCCAAATGCATATAAAATATAGTTGTGAAAGTATTAGTACTCAAATAATGCTGGACTAAAAAAAATATGTCTCGCCTACAAACATTTTAGCCCCAATTTTTTTTAATATAAAATACAAAATGAAGGCACAAAACAAAACTGACACAAAAATCCACACAACGTGTTTTTGTATTTTATATAGTTCCTTTTTCTTTTCTTTTTTTTAGAATAATCACCTTTATTTAAGTTTTTGAAAAATATTCTTTCCGCCCATTCTTTAGGCACAATTTCAATGCGGTTTGTTGGATTAAAACAATATAAAATACGCATTTCTACTCATGTCTTTCCTCATACTTCAGGGAGTTTTCTCCAGATTTTCCTCCCATCTTTCCTCTTGCACCTCTGATTCATCTGTAACTTTTTCACAATGTGGGCGGAAACTGGAGTTATGCTGACCATTATTTTACTTTAAATGGGGTAAACATTGATGTGTTGTCATTGTAATCAGGTTCACACCTGCAGGGACAGAAAAGGATGATTTTTCCAAGTTTCGAGATGTTCATCACGACAACTTTTCCTCAGTGAGCCGGATGTTCCTCCCCCTCTCTGCCACCATCTCAGGAAAACACACGTCACCGCATGACTAACTGCGACGCTGCTTTATCTACAGCTGCATTCGCTCTTTTTTACAGATTCATGGTTTGTTTCTATCGCCTGCTTTTTCAGCTCCACCAAAAACTGCAGAATATGCAACAAGTCATGCATACTTTGGTGTGATTCGTCCGTCTTATCTCGGAAAAAAAAACGTGTTCTTTATCGGGCACGTTTCCCAGCGTACGCACAAAACCTGTTTTTCGTGAATATTTAATGAATATTGATATCCACATGACGCTGGGATCCGTGGACTCCATGAAATGGAATGCTAATCATAGTGGAGGTCAGACAGCCTTCCGCTAATCTGTTTGCGGTGTAATTATGTCCAAGGTAGCTGATCCAATTCGGTTCAGAGGTCCCCGGAGTGATGCGGTGAGACGATCCACGTCAAGGTCCATCTAGACGGTCCATCTAGAATGTTGAGTCTAGATGGACTGTTGAGCAACAGCAAGACCATGACCTTGTCAGGATCACAGCTCAACATCCTTGATGGTGACAAATAGGACAGAGGTTATAATAGTTCAGTGTTCTGAATGTTTTTTGTTTTTAAGATCCTTTTTCATGTTTTTTCCCCAGTTTCTGTGGTAATCTTTTGGACACTCTGGTTTCCTCCTACAAGGGTTGCCACTCGTTTTTTCTTTAGTACACACAGCTGTATGGTGGAATTGTTGGCAAATATTTTAGTGCAACTTACTTTCCAACCAAATTAAATTCCCGTCATCTTTCATATATAAGGGATCGGTACTGGTACTTGACTATCTCTTTGACAACACAAAATAGTACTAACTCTTTATCCCGTCCTTCCTCTGGTGTTTTGGCCTATAACTCAACTTTAAAATATATACTTTATTGAATATTGTTTTGATTGTTTAAGCGCTTTGTGACCCTGGTCTGGAAAAGCGCTATACAAATAAAAATTACTTACTTACTTACTTACTTATGTGGCCCCCTTGAGGTATTATAACTGCCCCCTTCGGAGGCATCAATCAATAACGATAGAACGAAAAAGCAAAGCTGATATTTATGCCTTATTGCGTTGCCTTATTTCGTTTTGATGTCATTTTGACCTAAATATTTTTTTTGTATAACATATACATAAAAAAAAATCATTGAGACAGGTCTAAAGTAAGTGGAAAATCAAAATGGCGATTCAAAGAAGAAATTCCAGCCTTGTATGTAATGTCTGAGTTTTAATAAAGCAAAAAAATATATATTTCTATATATTCTATATAATTCTGACAGTAATTATCACTGATCCTTATCTTATCTTAAACACTGGCATCTTTATTTTATAATTCCAGTGAACTTTAATCTACTTTGATTATGAACCGACCATTAAGCAGGCAAAGAAAAAATAATATATATATATATATATATATATACATTTTCATGGATCATTTTCAGGAGTTGACCATATATTTTAAATATATTTTCTGTATTAAATCCTTCACGGGAGCACAGAAAAAAAAAAAAAAATCATGGATACAATCTCTGTTCTATTGATTATTACTGTCTCAAAATTTTTGCTTTTTTAATCTAAATCATGTGATCTCGTTTAAGAGATAGATGCACTAAATGGACGGAGCAGGAGAAGAGGAACAAATTGAAGACGTAAAAATATTTCCAGCGATTTAGCGATGCTCGAGATATGCTGATGATAAGTTTATCTAAACGTAGCTTTTCTTCATTTACAGCCACAGAGAATCAGTTCAATACAAGATGTTATTGTTTGCGTTTTTAGTGCAATGATCCCAAAAAAAGAAGAAGAAAAAGGTGGAAAATGTTTTTACTGGACTCACTTCTGAGCTGGTATGTTACCTCTTTCTCCCAAACTCATATAAATCAATCATTTTCAATGGTTTCCAGCTCAAATTCACACACTTTTGTCTTACATTTTGTGCAGACACACAGAACACTTTTGTCTTACATGTTCCAAACCAGACGTAGAGGGTATATCCATCAACCATATTTTCAGGCTACATCGAGGCAGTGAAATTAAAAAAACAAACCAATTTTAACCTTTTCATAGACATGTATTTAACTTGAAAACTATGTATTACAGTTGGAAATTGTTTGATCCCAGTGGAAAACTGGGAAATATAACGAGCACAGAAATACTGTGAGCTGCTGTGGATGGCAAATTATCGATCACAGCAAAAGGCCACAGAAGCAGAAGAACTGATTGTTCTTTCAATAAAATTGATTTAACAACTCAGACGCACAAAGAAATCTCACTGGCCCGCGGAAGTACAGCAACTGCACCACAGAAACAACGACTTGTATGTTTCAGAAATCTGTTTTATTAGTGGTCGATGTACCAGGTTGACAGGAGATTGGGTTGGTCGGGTGGCCTTTGCAATTGTTGATTGTAAAAGTCATGCTTTCTAAGTAAAATCCTAGAAAATCATGCACCAAGATCCGCTGGGTATGGTATGGTCAACTGTGGAAAACGATCCATGAGGTTCCAAAGCGTGGCAACTGGACCGTGAAGAGTTCTTGGAAGACGCTTCACTTCTTACCCAGGGGCCCCTTCAGTTCTTGAACTCGATGACAGAAGGGGCCGAAAACCCTTCAGCAGAATTAGCTACCGAACGCAAATGTATATTTATCAGGAAGTCTGATGCAATACTGCCAAAATCAAATTCCTTTCGTTCACCATCATTTCTACTTTTAGTAGAGTCTCCATAGAGGTCTCCATATAATTTTGACGGTAATAATCCCTGATCCTTATCTTAAACACTGGCATCTTTATTTTATAATTCCAGTGAACTTTAATCTACTTTGATTATGAACTGACCATAAAGCAGGCAAAGAAAATATATATATATATATATATATATATATATATATATATATATATATATATATATATATATATATATATATATCTGTATATAAATATATTTTCATGGATCATTTTCCACAGTTGACCATATATTTGATATATATTTTCTGTATCAAATCCTTCACAGGAGCACAGAAAAAAAAATTATGAATAAAATCTCTGTTCTATTGATTATTACTGTCTGAAATGTGTTCATTTAGATTTTTCTAAAGTAACATTATCCTTCATGAGGTGTGTTTGGGTCAGGTTTACTCAAAAAATAAACCTGTTAACTATAGAAAATTAGTGAAAAAAACGTTTTGATTCAGTTTCCTGTTTTCTTAATAATAATTTAAAAACAAAACTCGCTCACACATTTGTCTAAGAGCTAGGAGACACACACATACATACAATCAAACATACATGGTTGCAGCTACAAAAACATCTGGTTGTAACCGGTTGTAAAAATGTTGTTTTTTATCTGAAGGTCAATCCGTGAACACAATGTAGGCATAATCCAGTCTGCGGTTAGAAAAAATGTTGCAGCAACTTCTGAAAACAATTTTGCCAACTCCGGACACCAACCAAGTGGTGTTTCAAACCTTGCATGGAGGGTTTTACTGATTTTATTTTTGAAATCACAGTCATGTTACAATAGCAACTTATTATTCAGCCTCCTTTATGGGACTATTACTGTTGCTTAACCGTTGTAAATGAGTAGGATTCGCAAATATATACATGTATCCATACAGAGATCCACAATTTAGGAATGCATAACTCGATTTGTAAACGTGTATTTATCAATTAAGATTTATATTTGTACCATGTCATGTCCTGGACTCAATGGTTTTCGTGTCCATGTCAACTCTATATGGCTGCATGGAGGCGTTTTCGCCTTCTAATGTGAAGTTCTGATGCTTAACTTGTCAGTTTTTATAGATTTGAGGATACTTATTCTGAATTACACGTTTACAAATCGAGTTACACATTCGTAAATCAAGGTAAACAATTTATGATCAAATACACGTACATATTTGCGAATCATTTCACGCATTTTAAAACCGTTAAGCAACAGTAATAGCCTTAAACTCCTTCACCGTCTTGCGCATCTTTCCCAGTTACTTGCATCATGTCCGTATCATTAGTTTGTAGTCCATTTCATCCTGATGCATTTCAATTGTTTCAATTATTTGTAACGCTTTTGAAAGCTTTATTTCCTCATGGCAAACCAGAGTGAGACAATGCATGTCGACACTCACTGGATGTGTCAGGAATGTCGATGATGAGTACTGTGTGGGATTCAAACCCGGGCGAGTGAGTGCTTTGTTAAAAATAGCGTCTCCGCTATCACTGGCGAGATATTTTTTGCTCGGGATGTATTTCGTCCGGACAGTACCAGAGGGAGGAGAAATCTGTATTTGTCCGGCTATTAAAAGTTGCGTAATCGCTGGCTTGTGAAAACTGCTAAACTCCTGACAAACAAATCTGTTGGTGAGCAGAGAAAACACGTCTGTAGGTGAAACCCGAGAGGCGCCCATGAATGAATGTGTTTGTTCAAGCTGCTGCTGGACCTCCTGCATGATATCTTGACGCACAAGCTCACAAGGACTCACGACGCGTGCCAAAGTCAACAGGCGGACACGGACTAGGAGGTTAATTGCCGCGAAAGAATGACACTTTTGTCCTCCTTCGGTCACAATGGCTCCGAAACCATCACGCCGAGACAGTTTGAATCGTAAAGCCATGAGACTGTGATGAAGTCTCAGTTGAGATGTTTATCACTAGAGTACTTACCAATAATAAATCAGGCTATCCTTTTATTCGTTTGGCCTGGAACGGTAATAAAAAGGAGGCTTTGAACATGAATTACTTTTAACAAGATGAAAACGTATAATTGAAATACCACAAAGTTGCAACACTAGCTAAAATGGCGATATACCGATACACCACAATACTGTATCCATTTATATATATATATTTTTAATTAACATATATTCACACCTTGTTCATTTTTGTGTTGCAATGAAACTTCCAGCCGCTTCTGTCCTCCACAGCTAAAGGATCATTGATAAGATGCCAGATTCCTGCGATGACTGGGGACGAGAGGATACAGTGGACACCGGCAGCTTTTAAAGTTTGGACATAATGAAAGAAATGAAAGCAGTTACGACTTCGTCAAGAGTAATTTGGTCTGTAAATTCTGCAACACCAGAGTCAAGTACTCGGTCAATACTACACATTTTATTTTGTTCCTACAGTGTCGTGATATATCGCAATCTATTGTATCATTGCCCCTGTATGTATGTATCATATCTTCAGAATCTTGCTAATAGGTATTTTAACTGTGTTTTGCTTTTGATTGTTCAAGCGCTTTTTGACCCTGGTATAGAAAACTACTTTACAAATAACTATTACTTACTAATATACACACTTGCTTTTTTTTAATTTGAAGGAAAAAAGAATGATAATGCATTATATAGTGTCCATTTGAGGTTCAACTTTCTCGATAAAGTTGTCCGTCAAATCAAATGTAAACTTGTTCTTACAATATCACAATATATTGTACAGTTGAGTCTGTGTTGTGATACGTATGGTATTGTCTATCGTATATAAATACTCAAACCTTTACCAGTTTGAGATGCAATTGGATGTTGATTAACTAATAGATCAATCTTAAATGTTTTGCAAATATTGGTGGTAATTCAACAAAGATATATATTGAATAAAACAGTCTTATCTATGTGATATAATGTATCTATTTTTTTTAAAGTTTTTAAATATTTTCATTTCCATGGGAAATGCTACAAGCATAATATATATGCATCTCTATGAAAAAAAAAATGTAATAAAGATAAAGATCATTATAATACTAAGGCAAGATTTGAGCAACATCGGAATATATTTACACAAACGATCTTTAAGAGTGTAAAGGGATAAACAAACACATAAAACCGCTTTACTCATACAAATTGAACCACATTACGTTGCGCAACACAACCCTCTTTGTTTCCTTCATGTTCATACCACTTCATGTCTGAATTTTGAGCCGCAAGCTTTGAATTTCCTGCATCACATTTTTCAAATGTTTGCGTTTCTTCCTATGATTTCATGTTCAGTTCATCCAAGGCAGTGCAGGACCTGACGTGACCCTCCCAAGGATCTATGGTCTTTTGTGGGCGTGGTGAAGATGTCAATAATCTCATTAGTGAAAAGGAGTTTAGTTTGAAGATCTTCACAACTATGTCTTCAGCTCATTTGGAAAAGTTGATCTGAAATAAGGACCTTATGAGGTGAAGACTTTCAGGATTGATGACGCATGGTGACAAACCTATATGTTTGACTAATCACAGCAGAGTGGGTTTGGCTATGGTAAAAAGTATTTTATCTGCTGTAAGAGCCACAGAAGCTTGATGGTTCAGATGCGTTGCAGCCTACTGCCATCCTTCTGTGATCAAGTGGAAAAGTTTTATAGCTTTGGGTGTTTTATTAACATAAAAGTACATCATTGAGGGGGCATAATTTTGTAAGCATGTTTGAAAAATGTTAGAAAAGAAACTTCTGTTTCCCAATTATTCGATCACGACCATTGAACCAGCAGCAGTTGTTTCATTCAATGATGCTTTAAATAACAAGATGTTCTATATTTATTTTCAACCAGTCAGTACAGTCAAACAAAACTTGCTTTGGTTATGACTACTATGAGTCATACTACTATGACTATTGTCGAATCTCAAAAATACATGACCTCTTAACATTGTCTTCCCACCATTGAGAAATGGAAAGAAGAGAGCAGAACGACAGAAGTAGCGGATGGTGGACGGAGGAGTGAAAACAGATCAGGGAACAGTAGAAGGGATTAGCCAGCTTAGCAGCAGATGTTAGCGGGACAAGGTGATCCCGCTCTTGAGGTCCAGCAGGGCCATAGTAAAAGGAGATAAAACAGTTTAGAGGCACATAGCTGTGACACCCACTCAAAATAAGTTATTTAATTATTATTAATGATGTTTATTGGACTTTACTTCGTAGTTTCCTTGGTGCAGGACAAGCAGCTATCCAAGGGTTGCGCGTTAACATAATAATGTTAAAGATTTTATGTTGCTTTTATAGTCTTATCACAAAAAACATGTAGTCATGCTTGCTGGGGCTCACTAGAGCTGGAAGGAATGTGTCCAGTTAGAGTTTTGTTTCTCGAGAAATGACCGTTTGTGCATAAGATATAGTGACCTCACCGAGATATGGGAGCTGATCTCCTTGTTCAGGCTCTTATGCCGCCCTCACTGACTCACACAGAAAACCGGTCTTTGCTGGCTGCATCCAGCAACAAATGTGTAATGATCTGAGCTATGAAATAAAAAGCCGGCAAGGAGAGAGGAACATCAGTTGTTTGCTGTAAGAAGCGCCTCCACTCCTTGCTGTTGGTAAAAACTGGATTCTGAATTTGTTTGTTATTCTCACACTTGTCTCTGTTCTCATTCCGATTGTCCGGGAGAAAATCCCAGACAAATAACAACAACATAACAAATATGAATTTAATCAGTTGCCACATTATAAACTGTGACTGTTGTGAGGGACCATCAAGCCAAAATATAATGGAATATCTAATAATAACTAATAAAACCCCACAAGTTTAAAAAAATAAACATGATATAACTGTAAATATGCCAAATAAAAATACCTATAAACCATATAAAATATCTATAAAAAGACGTTTTCTTTCTAAATATGATACCTCTATTTTCACAATTATTTTGAGGTGCGAGTAATAGTCACAAAGGGTACACAAAAAGAGAAAAAAACAGACAAAGGACACAATAAAGAAAACAAAAAAGGAAAACACGAATAAAAGAGGCAAAATAAGGACACAAAAAGGACTCAAAAAAGGACTAAAAAAGGACACAGATAAAGGATACAAATGAAGGACACAATAAATGAGACAAAAATGAGACAACAATGAGACAAAAAATGAGACAAAATAGGACACAAAAAGGATACAGAAAGGGACACAAAAAGGACACAAATACAGACACAGAAAAGGACACAAAAAAGGACACAAAAAGTACATAAAGAAAAGAAGGACACAAATGAAGGGTACAATAAATGAGACAAAAATGAGACAACAATGAGACAAAAAAGGAGACAAAATGGGATACAGAAAGGGACACAAAAAGGACACAAACAAAGACACAGAAAAGGAAACAAAAAGGACATAAAGAAAATAGTCCAAAACAAATAAATTAAGAAATGCATATTTAATGTTTCATATACATTATAAATAAAATGGATCGCTAACACTGTCCGATTGTGGCCCCTGTGCCGCACTTTGAAAAATTCAACGTTTTCTTCAAATCTAGTTGAGAATGTTGAGAGATCAATCCGGCAGAGGAACGCCTCAGAGATCCCTCACTGGGCCTGAACTAAAATTGCAAGAGAAAGAAAAAGGTCCAAAAATATATAAGTGTTTGATAATTGATGCCATTTCCTCCACTGAGTCATTTTTCAAGATTCATTTTCAGCGAGAAGAAAACGTCACGACAAATCTCTTCCCTGGGCAGTAGTTTTTTTGTTGTTTTTTTTAAATAAAAATCCAATTTCCAGTGAAGAATGCCGTCTATTGTTGTGAGAGCTTAGCAGATGATCCTGCGTGGTGTCAGTTATCTGTGGATGTAAATACCTGGACGCTGCCTCCATCTGCACCGAGGCTCTATGAATGCTTGTGTGCGCATAAACCCCTCAGGAGACACAAGCATGTGCGTCATTCCCTGGATCAGCCTTTTTATCCCGTGCAGAGCGTGGCAGGGGGTTGGGGGTGGGGGGGCGCTCGGGGTACCATGAAAGGTGATGGTAATCTGTAGGACGGGAGAGATATTTGTTATTAGAATCTTGAAAAAATGACTTTATGAAAGAATATTATATCTGTTTATTATACATGGTTGTGTAAGTGGGTTTGACATTGAAAGGTCATACATAAGTATGATGGACAAGGGGGGTGCGGGGGTGTACTTCAAAAGTATTTCATGATGATCTCAAGGGATGGGATCATGTTGCAAGGAATATAAACATATTAATCCACGAGACGAGAAACAAGCTTTTGTTCATCGATGATGACGTCTTTTTCGAGACGGGACCTCAGGGAATACCGGAGGTTGTGTTGCGTAGCACGAGTAGCGAAATACCGAAGTTATGAGTGATAAAAGGATATTATTGAACATTTTATGCACATTATTATTGTGTCAAAATCTGTGTTTTTCTGTGACAAGAACTATTGTTACATACCAGAGGTTGAAAATGATCGGATCATGAGTTTTCGTAATAATCTTTAGTGAAAAGTATATAGGCTTGACTTTTGTTTAATACTTTTTGGCTTCTTTAAAAACATACTTATTTCCCTATCAGCACACACTGTGCAAGAGTACTTGAAAAAAAAAGAAAACGGATACTACATACATATTTTACACCGCGTATGGTATATGAACAGTATGCCAAGTCATGTTATGTGGTCACCGGGTGGTTTGTTCAAAACCAACACTTAAAATAATACTTTCAATAAGAGTAAAACTGATGGTTAGGGAAAGTAATTTATAGTTTTGATGGAAAGTGATCGACAGCTTGGATTGGTTGGCTGGGCGGCAAAGTACTATGGGAGCAGTTCAGGTTAAGGTTATAGACAAAGTTGTACTTCCTTTTGTGAATATTCTTTTTGTTCAGCCCCTTGTGTGATTGATTTTGAAACAACTGCTCAATGGGGTTGACCAAACCCTTCACCAGATGGTTGTAGCCGACCAAAGACTTACAAAGTCACTGAATACTGAATAAATTAGGTCTATGGAAGTATATCAGTGCCATCAAAACATTTAATAGTTGAAATTAACCTTTCAAATGTTCAAACGTTGAATAATGAATATTAAATTGAAATGTTGTTTTGTTTCAAGCATTTAATATACATCTGAAACAATTAAATGCAATAATTTGGGAATTAAAAGGTTCAATTCGTTTAGTTAAAAAAAAAGAAATAATTCAATAAATCGGAAATTTGATATCCAAATTCCATTAATTATAATATACATTTCTTTTATATTTACTACTTTGTAATTCGTAGCGTTTGTTTGATTTAGTATATTTAGGTCATGACTCCTTGCTAACATGTTATTTTTACAGTACAATAGTACTGAGCCACTGGATCGTAGTTCTAGCCATTCAGGTCACTCACAACGATCATGTGACGATGTAGAAAAAAAACTCCCCAAAAATGCAATTTTTTAATTGAATTTAAATGCCGACAAATTAAAAAGTATTGAATTTTGGACTTGTGTTTTCACTGGAATAAGATTCTCAAACATTATAATTAAAACATACAACTTACTTGAATTAAATTATTCCAAAAAACATAATAAAATGCTTTAAAATAAAAATTTCAAAATTCTAAATATTACATTCAAATATTCAATATTTTGATGACACTGATGTACTTCAATAAAAATTATTTCCAAATCCAAGAAGCATCAACCCATGGGATCCATGAATGACGGCATGAAGATGTAGATGATGATCCAAGTAAGTTCAAGTGGAAAACTTTTACATTTTCACACATTATATACACTCTCTGAAAAACCTACCTTTTTTTTTACAAGATGAGATTATTAATAATAACAACAAGTAAATGACTTGCTGTGGCCTCAGGACAAGAGAGGGCGCTACAATGAATAGAAAAAGGGAGATAAGCAGTTATTTAGTATTTTCCAGGAACATTTGAAAGAGATTGAAATGATAATATTTGTAATTAAATACTAAGGAATAATGTCCAGTGATTCACTGGTGCTTCTCTCCGGGGTGTTTTGGAAAATTTGGCAATCTTGCCATCTTCCAAGCTCATGAAAAGAGTATTTATTTTTACCACTTTTTCCTGATGTGATCTCGACACTCGTGACAAACTCAGCTGCCTTTGTTTTTAATGGAAAACATGTTAACAACTTTGAAGAAAAAACGTTCCACCAGTACTGAGCCCCGTTGAAAGACCAGGTGTGTCAATACCAAATGTTGCTCCTGACGGAGCCTGCAGCCGCGCTGACGTCGGCCGCTAAGAAAACAACACAATCTGAACTGAACAGGGGGATTTGGAAAGATTTATGCTTGCTCGGGATAAAAAGGATTTGATCCCCACGCAGCAGAAAACAACCTGATTTTTAAACCCATCAAAGCAACACCTGGCTTTCGGCAGCGATTCAAGAAGTAAACAAACCCCGAGATAATAGTTTAGAGACGCATATGTGTGCCTTATGGTGCGATTGCTTTTTTGACCTCAAGTCCAGATGGAAGGAAAGTTGTGAGTGTAATCCCTCCAGGTGTTGAATCTTCTGCTCCTGATTCTATCAGCTCAGAGTCCATATGGCCCCTCAGCTGGCCCGCCTAAAGCCGGATCACTGTCCTGAACTCGGAGCGAAGAAGCAGTTATGATTATTTAAAAACTTCATTATGTTTTCAAGTTTGAAAAAAAGTGATAAACATGGTTGACTTATAGTTTTTAACGCACTCTACATGACTCATTTCTCCATCTTGAATCCTCATTTCCTCTCGTACAATACGTCTTCTTCCTCCTGACAGCTGTGGGGTTGTTTTTTTTTCTCCCCCCCGAGCATGTGGCATGAGAGTGTGTTTTTGATTCGGGGCTGCAGAGTTGAGGAGGAGTCTGCCAGGGAAAAGAACAGCTCAGCGTGGATTAGGAGGCGTAAGCTGGGTGAAGGAGGCTGTCTTGCTAAGGCGAAGGCATGACATCCAGGACATCTGTGAGAGCCATGTGAGCGGCGGACTAGCCTCCCCGGTGTAGGAGGGCGTAGATGGTGGAGGCCGACACCATAAAAGGAAAGCCAGGGATGAGGGCGAGAGGTCAGAACTCATGTGTTGTGAGATAAGCTGGTATGTCATGCGGCTCCTGTGTCAGTTGATGTGACTTTATCGAGCTAGTTGAACCTCAAATGGACACTATTTAATGCATTTTCATGCATTTTTCATTGAAATTAAAGAAAGAAGTGTGGATAATACTATATGTATCACAATACAGGCAGTACTATAGAAACAGGGATATATTTGTAGTATTGTTAAGAACTTGACTCTGGTGTGGTAGAATTTACAGACCACATGCCTCTTGATTGAGTTGTACCTGCTTTCATTTGTTTTAAACCCTAAATACGTCCAAACATTAGCTTTAAAAGTGGCTGGAGTCAACTGTATCCTCTCGTCCTCAGTCATCGACAGGATCTCACAGGATTCCATTGTTCCTTGAGCTGCGTAGGACATAATAACTGCTGCCACTAAAAGTTTGAGTGCAACACAAAAATAAACAGATTCTGTGAAAAATACTATTATTTTATCTTATACACACTTTATTTAAATATAAACCATAAAATAACTATGATAAAAAACTACTACAAAATAATTTAGAAAAAAGTTTTTAAAAAAATAAAATCAATACGGTATATTAAAAAAAAACAAAAAAAATAAACATTGTGATAAATCGTATCAACATTTTCTCACACCCGTTTAAAATATACTACAAAACATTTAACCTGATGACACCAGACACATGTTGGGACATTCATTACTGTTCATTCTGATTCCAAAAATATCTTTGATAAAGTAAGCAAAATAAATTCACAATAAGTAAGGGGGATATGCAGATATTAAAAATGTAATATTTTACCCGCCCTTTACAATAACGTCCAGTGTCACGCAATCATAACAACCAAGTTAGTTAGCTAGTTTTTTTCTAGAGACATTAACGCTCATGGTTTTGACATGTCAGTAGCCATGTTCTATACAGTCCGTATTTTATCGCACGGTTTACAATCTGAAAACCCCAAGCATTAAAAGAAAGTCGTGACAGTACAATTTCTCACAATTCAAGTACATGTTGAGGACTCAAAATCTATCCTCGCATTCTTTATCAAGTTTCCAAAAATGTCATTAAAATTTTTCACATTCTCACACAGTTTCTAAATTCGGCATTCAACCTTAACCTGAACTGCTCCGATAGTACTTTGCCGCCCAGCCAACCAATCCAAGCTGTCGACCACGTTTGACAATATAGGCGTAAAATAAAATACAGGATTGTTGGAACCAATTAGCTGTTACTTAATAGAGCAACGTGTAGACAAAGGGATCATGGGAGTTGTTTTGTTGGCACCATTAGTAAGGTAGGTGTGGTAATAAGTGCCTCATAACTTCTGTGTTTTTGTTAATCTGCAGTTCAACAGAAAAAGACAGTGTGTCTTGTTGATCCTGACAATATTTAAAACATGAAGTACCGTGCTAGGATGTAGAAGGTGAACCATAATATATATATATATATATATATATATATATATATATATATATATATATATATATATATATATATTCATATAGATGAATCAGATTCATAGTCAAACCATAGCAATGCCATTGAACCTGCGAGTGAATCCAGAATATACTTGCACTGCCTTCAAATTTTGCCTCAAAAAAAATTTTTGGATGTGGTTTAATGTACTTTAATTGCATTTCGTTTCCCTGCATCCTCCGCTGTCATTAAAGTGTCAAAATGACATTTAATAACGGCAAATGAGCGACGAGGGCAACACGCGTTCACTCCCACCGAGGTATTTCTGCCGCCGCACCTGGAGGGAGACGACGCCTCCGCCTTTTCACAGAGTCCAGAAAGTGTAATTATCGCAGCAGAAGTGTCACCGTGAAGCTAACGTTAATTATACACCGAAGCTGTCAGACTGAGATGGTGATTTGAATCCGCTGCGGGAGGTACGGGCGGTTAAATGAGCAGCGTTTTAGACAGAGTTGCACTTCGCACAAGTTAAAGGAGGCGCGAGGGAAGACGTGAAGAGATGTCGAATATTGGCCTTTACAACGGGAATAGCAAAGTAAGAAGCTCTAGAACTAACATTACGCAGACATGGAAGACTTAAGACACAAGAATAACAGTATTATTTTGGTAAAATAACCTTTACTGTTTCATATAGATAGATGGATGGAGGGAGGGAGGGAGGGAGGGAGGGAGGGAGGGAGGGAGGGATGGATGGATGGATGGATGGATGGATGGAGGGATGGAGGGATGGAGGGATGGAGGGATGGAGGGATGGAGGGATGGATGGATGGATGGATGGATGGATGGATGGATGGATGGATGGATGGATGGATAGATGGATGGATGAATGGATGGACGGATGGACGGATGGACGGATGGACGGATGGACGGATGGACGGATGGACGGATGGATGGATGGATGGATGGATGGATGATGGACGGATGGACGGATGGACGGATGGACGGATGGATGGATGGATGGATGGATGGATGGATGGATGGATGGATGGATGGATGGATGGATGGATGGATGGATGGATGGATGGATAGAGATTGATGGATGGATAGATTAACATATCATCTTTTCACTTCACTTCTGCCCCCAAACTCATGAATGAGTCCATGAGTCTATTAGTGTTGCATCAAAACTTTTTTTTTAAAACACTTTTAATTAATTCATTTGAGACTGACCACAACTAATTCAAGTATTTATTTTCAGATATATTAACCCTTGTGTTTGTGGTATCCCTTGTGTGGTCTCTATGTCAAGGCGAACAACCTCCACCACTGCATATGTATTTTTGGAAGCCCAGTTGACCCAGAGGACAACAACTATAATATTACTATAATAATAATATATACTATAATACAATAATATTGAAATGTGATTGCATTTTTACTCTGAACATTTGTTTCATTTAAATTTAGCATGCTAAATAATTAAAATTTAATGAACTTTATTTCTAAACCTGACAGCCCAACTGATCTTTCTCATTTGTATTCTATTTTTTGTATTATATTGTTGTATTTTGTGGCATTTAATTGTTCCCCCAGTGTATTAAAAATGCATTAGTTTCCTACTGTTCTTTATGTACACAAACGTGACAAATATATGAACAAATCTTCTATTTATTATACACCCGGAAAATTATTAAAATTATTTCCTATGTAACAATTTGATTTGTACATTATCGTAATGTTACACAATGTAAATTTCAGTACGACCATTTGTTTCACCTGTTATTGTTACAAATAAAAAAATGAATGTACCATAAAAAATAAAAATAAATCATTTTGCTGTTATATTTTCATTTTTCATCTGAAAGAAGAAACTTTATTTATTCTCTTATAAATATTCTTTAATTATAACACAAAAGTCTATTGTTTTTTTTTTGTAAATGTATTTTTTCGCAATCTATTTTTTTGCAATTTGTTTCAGTTATTCCCAGGTGTTAAAATGCTCTAGTTTTCTTTTATTAATATCAAATCTGAATACTAAAAGCTAATTTTAAACCTGAATTTTAGGTTAAAAGAATGGGAAAAAAAACGTGTATTACCAAACAATAAAACAAGTATTTAATATTGGATTTAATGCTTCAATTCTTCTGAGCACGACACGAAGTTTGTTGACCTCCCCAGCGAACACTTCCTTCCGTCTGCGATTTATGTTCCCAGACTGACATTTATTGTTTTGGGAGAAGCTGCTGGCAGCGAGGATGAAAAAGGCGCTGCTGAAGACCAACAAAAGCATCTTTGTGCTGCAGCTAATCTGCAGTTAATCATTGAAGTGGACAGTGTGTGGTCTGACGCCGCTTCATGTCTGCAGCTCGAGCTGGACGAGGATCAGAGAAGATACCGCAATTTGTTTTGTTTTTTTTTTATCTCATCATGTCCTAGCAACCAGATCAAGCACACCGTCCACCTCGTGTGTTCTGCTCTCATAAACATGACTGTAAGGATGAGTAAAAACGCTCTGAGCTGAACCTGCTGAACTAAAGCGAAAAAAAAAAAAAAATGATGATGATCCCAGAATCCAGTTCAGTCGGTACAAACTGCTGCTCCTGGTACATTGTGTTCTCCCTTGTTTGTTCAACTGTTGGTTCACCGTGGGAAGATTTCTTTTTAGGATAAAAACCTGCGGATGAGACGCACACATGTCGGTTTTTCTTTGGTCCGAGACATCAAATACATGTGTTTTTATCTCATGAGTGTTTGATCCAGTGATCGTTTCATGATGGTCGACACAACCGCTCTTTCATCACGTTAATGCAGTCAATGTCAGGGAAATAATAATGAAATGAAAGTAGAAGCCTTATAATTTATACTAAATATTTTATGTTGGGCTTATACTAAGTATTTTGTATTGGATTTATACTAAATATTTTATATTGAATTTATACTAAATATTTTATATTGAATTTATACTAAATATTTTATATTGAATTTATATTAAATATATTATGTTGGATTTAAACTAAATATTTTATATTGAATGTATACTAAATATTTTATGTTGGATTTAAACTAAATATTTTATATTGAATTTATACTAAATATTTCATGTTGGATTTAAACTAAGTATTTTATATTGAATTTATACTAAATATTTTATGTTGGATTTAAACTAAGTATTTTATATTGAATTTATACCAAATATTTTATATTGAATTTATACTAAATATTTTATAATGGATATATACTAAACATTTTATATTGAATTTATACTAAATATTTGATGTTGGATTTATATTAAATATATTATGTTGGATTTAAACTAAATATTTTATATTGAATGTATACTAAATATTTTATGTTGGATTTAAACTAAATATTTTATATAGAATTTATACTAAATATTTTATATTGATTTTATACTAAATATTTTATATTGAATTTATACTAAATATGTTTTCTTGGATTTAAACTAAATATTTTATATTGAATTTATACTAAATATTTTATGTTGGATTTAAACGAAGTATTTTGTATTGAATTTAAACTAACTATTTTATATTGGATTTATAATAAATATTTTATATTGGATTTAAACTAAGTATTTTATATTGAATTTATACTAAATATTGTATATTGGATTTAAACTAAGTATTTTATATTGAATTTATACTAAATATTGTATATTGGATTTAAACTAAGTATTTTATATTGAATTTATAATAAATATTTTATATTGAATTTATAATAAATATTTTATATTGAATTTTTACTATTTTTTTTATATTGAATTTATATTAAATATTTTATATTGAATTAATACTAAATATTTTATACTGAATTTATACTAAATATTTTATATTGAATTTATACTAAATATTTTATGTTGGATTTAAACTAAATATTTTATATTGAATTTATATTAAATATTTTATATTGAATTTATATTAAACATTTTATATTGAATTTATACTAGTACTTTATGTTGAGAAAAAGAAAGAAACAGTGTCTTTGTAAAATTAAAATGTTGGTGTTACGGGAGTTTTATATTAACTGTCTGCATAAATAATGATCGGTGTTTCATAAAAAATATTTTAATAACCCTCAAAACAAAAGTATTTAGGTTAATTTGTATGTTTTCATCCCTAATCTTTTTTCTTCTTTTGTCGCAAACCAAGTGTTTGTGTCCGGCGATCAGAGAGATTCAACAGATAAATTAGGTATAACAAAAATGAAACAACACAAGTACAATAAAAGCGTACGACAAAAGGCTTCACTGAAATAAGGGGGAAAAATTTGGACGAAAACTAAGGAAGATAATCCGAATAATGTTCAATAAAACATATAAAGATTAATAGAAATCTGTTCAAAACTATTTGTATGGGTCTTGAGGATTTAAAATAAAGATGTGAAACAGAAAACACCATCAAGGTTTAAGGACTTGTTTGAGGTCTACAATGTAAAACACACCACAAAAGATGCAAAACAAAAGGCTTCACTGCAAACAAGGAAATAACACAAACATAAAACGAGAAAAAAATTCATAGAACATAAAGATAAGGAAAGACAACTGTCCACACAAGAGTACGGTGGTAAAGAAAACTATGGAGCAAGAAACTAAATGCTCAAAGAGAATCAGAGATCAAAACCAGCATCGCAAATGGGTCGATCTGACACCACGGGCTGGAACGAGGAAGCTGGTGTTGATGGCAGATTAGGAGACACAGAAACACAGAAATGAAATAAAAATACAACAAAATAAAGGTAGAAAAAATCGCAATGCATGACAATTCTGACATATTTTTTAAATGTTTTGAGAGCCTAGGAAATAGTTCATGTACAATGACCCAAAGGTCACCGAGTAGAAATCTATAAAAGTGATTCTGGATTGGACTGTTTGGTCAAGACCTAAAAAATGGTCACGAATCTAAATCTTCTGTCAACTGTAATTGTTTAATTCTGTTGTTTAAACTGCATTTTCATCAATTAGAATGTGTTTTGTTTTTGTCTACCAGACACATATCATAGTTTAATAATTTTTCTGTACTGTTGAGGATTGAAAAAAATAGGTTTTCTAAGAAACAGAAAACTTTCGTGGAGATCCATCTCATGGAAATCAGATCTTGATACAAACACGCAACTGTTTTTTTAAAAGTTCCGTCCAGGTTTTCCCAATTTTTTTTAAAATTTTTTTTTGAATTCTACAATTAAAAATACAATTCTAACTGGAACTGGGAAGCAAAATAAAAGTATCAAAAATACACTTTTTCTTTTTACATTTTTGCTATCACACAACCCAGTAGAAAGCTGCAGAGGTGAATCCGGACTAGTTTGTTCGGGAACCTGAAGTGTGTCGCGAATCTGCCTCCATTTTGTCAACAATAATTGTTTAATTGTTGTGTGTCAGGTTCATCAATTAGAGGTTTTCTGTTTTGGTCCAATGATCAACTAATCCCGAGGTTTCATAGAAATGTTTTTTTTTCTGTTAAGGATTAAAAAGTAAAGTTTTCTAGGAAACAAAAAAAACTATCTTTGTTATTCGTCTCTGGGGAATTCAGCTCTTGAACTTTGTTGACGTTAGCCTTGTTGTTTGCGGTCGACACACCACTCATAGGGTCGGTGTCGCTGCAGGGGTTTTGGGGTGAGGGATTGCGTTGGAACCCATTAACTGGTTCGGGTCTGTCAGTGAGACACACGGAGCATTTGTTTCTGCATTTACGTCACGCAGCAGCTGTGAACCTCCTCCGGCGCTGCACGGCCGCCACAGGGCAGACAAGAATCAGCAACAGTGGAAGGAAAACACTGGGTTTTTTTTACGACACCGAAATGCGATTAAGGAGGCATTTTCTCTGGGATGACGAGGGGGCGGGTGGGGGTACATAAGGCTAGCATAATCCACGACCTGTCATCTGCTGTAATCCTCCTTGGCATTTATCGCACACGCCTGAGTGGCTTCAACAGGTGTCATGTTTAAGACCCGATTACTCTTTTGAAAACGCCGACCCAAGTATTGTTTCAATAAGGAAGTGGTTGGATTTTTAAATCCTGGAACACGAGAGGTACATTGACCTCACTCAGGTGTCAACCCCTTACGGCATCAGACTCCGGGGGGGCGGCCATTTGTTTTTTAATGTTGTTGTTGTGGATGTGTCAAAGTGTGTGTTTGATGCACAAAGAAGGCGTCTGTTATCCAATTGGGTCAGGCCCAGAATGTCTGCAGCCAGAACACAATAGTAGCTTTTGTCAGTGACCCGCCTCAGGAGTTTTTTTGTTGTGAACGCCCTTTTAGCTAGTCGCGTTTCAAAGTCAAAATACCAAAAAATTTGGGTAAAGTACTCGTGGTCAGCACAACACGACAGTAAAGTAGGTAAAAAAAATGTGTTTAATGAGTGTTTTTCTTCTAGTTTGACGAACTTGTTTTGACATATTCAGACTGGAATTTCGTTCAAGGATCTGCTTCCAAATGGTTGCGATGCTGTTTTAGAAAGAAAGAGATCATGAGGTTCAAAATCATTTAGAACGAATCAAATGGCGTATTGTGATGTCAGCGGATGACGGTCGCCACGGCCGTCGCTCCGCTAAGGAGGTGAACGTGATGTAGCGTTTCACTTAAGCGGGTCATCGGGAAACAACTGCAACGTCGATAAATTACACAACAAGTCGTCATGGAACAGTTGAGACCAACAAGTTAACAACGTGCATCAGATTCACTACTTATTAACGGCAATGAAGGGGAATACAAGAAATCAACAGAAGGGAAAAAACCTGATGTTCGTTGCAGCTGACTACCACACAGTGATTGATAAATGAACATTGATAGACACCAACATGAGCTAATGTATACACATATATATATTTTATATAAATATGTGTATATATATAAAATGTATGATAAATATATATAATTAAATTATTTTCTCCATTATTGGAATTTATGTATTATTTACTATATAAAATGAAATTGTAATGATTAACTATATATTTAATTGTGAATAATTTTATACATGTAATCTTGAAATTACCTGAATAATTATGAATATTTGCTGTGTTTTATAATGTTCTCTGTTCTTGCACTTATTTATTATTTATTATGTTTAGAGTAAATATAGACTATATATTTATTGCAATTTAAAAACGATTTGTATATATGTAAAATCTTATAGATACTTGATATATATAATATTATATATAATATTTTATAATAGATACTTGCTGTATTTTATATTTTTATAATAATAAATATTTATTATATTTTTCTACTATATAATGGTACATATTATGCTAACTATTTCTTCTCCCATTATAATATAATATAGATACATATAGATTCACTATAATGAACATTAATGAAGAAGCACAGCTGAAGTTATATTTATAGGAAAAGTAAAACATTTTAAATTTAAGTAAAGTAACATATAAAAGAAAGAATTGCACACAAAAAACAAAATGTTGTCTTTTGCACCTAAATAACAGTATAGTTAATCATAAAATGCTAAAAATAATGAAATGTTTACACAGAAACTAGCATTCTTTTAATGTTTGGATTGATACGAGGACTTGGAGAATCTTAGTAAAATCCAAGTGTTGAAGTTCAACATAATCGCTTGTTGATAGAGAGAAGCTGCCGTATGTTATTTTCTTCTGCGTCATTCGAACACCGGCTTTAGTTCCTTTTAGTTGAGAAAGAAGCTGGAGATTACGGCGTGAGGTGGGGAAGCTGTTATAATCTCTGTGTGTGTAAACAGTGTAGTGGCGTCAGAGGCGACTGATGTCACCTCCAACTCTGCCGGTTCTCCCTCAGCCTCTCAGCATCATCCTCCGCCCTCCCTCAACTACACTCATCCCTGTGTGCGCAAGACTCTTTCTTACTGCGTTATTACCAGCAGGTGGTTGATAACAGCATCAGAATCTAGTGTTTTCAAGTCGTGAATCATCGACTAAATCACAGTTTTTATGCGAATAAAAGACAGTAAGAAAAGGCATGTATGTTCGGGAAATTAAAAGCTTAATTATAATATGAATGCATTCTTAAAGATAAGAAACACTTCCAGTAGTAATGCATCTTTTTTCCAACGAACACATTTATATATATTGAAAATGACATGTCAATCAAAATAAAATAAAATAAAATAAAAATATATATATTTATTTCATTCTATAACATAACACATTTTATCTGTTTAAACATGCTCAAATGATGGAAATAAATAAGAAAATATTCATAAAAAAAATTAAATATTTTAAAAAAAGTTGAAAATAATAAAATAATTTAGATTTATTGATACAAGAAAAAAATCTTTTTGTTTTTTCTTTTTTTTAATATGATGAGAAGTATCAATTGTATTCGACCAACTAATGTGTTTGTGTAATCCCTTGTGTTGTCTCTGGGTCAAGGTGACCTGAAGGCCTGAAAACAAATGTTTTTTTGTTATCCCTTGTGTTGTTTCTGGGTCAAGGTAAATAACCTCCCTGGCTTTCATAAATACATATGCAGTGGTGGAGGTCGTTCACCTTGACCCAGATAAAACACAAGGGATAGAATCATTAGATTTGTTATCGGGTTAAGATACTGTCCAATAAGAAAAGGTAAAAAAATGTACATCATTTTCCTTTATAATTAATTATTGGAAATCTTTAATTGGTCACCAAAATAATAGGATGTACGTTAAGTAAAGAAATGTAAGTTTCACTATCACTTCACCATTTATAATTAGCATTATATGGAAATAATTTTGTGTCAGATATTAAATATTGAAAAGATCTTCTGTTTAAACACGTTAACCTTGGAGCTGACGCGGTCCGAGGTTGGCCGTCACGTTAAGGAGAACTAATCCACCGTAAAGTATGATAAGGGTTTGCAAAACAAGTTAAAGATTTACATCAAAAGTCATCTGATAAGAGCCATGAATCCATGACTTGAAAAACTGCTTCATAAGCTCTTGCTCTTATCACTGGCCTGTCTTTTTTCCTCCTCCAACTTCTGCTGAGCTCACCATCTTTTCCCGCCTAACAGTTAAAGTCTTGAGAAGGAAGTATGTCAGTGCCATCGGAATATTTAATGGTTGAAATGTTGAAACTTGGACTTCTTTTATTGAAATGTTGTTGCTTTTAAGCCTTAAATTATGGTTTTATAGTTCAATTTAATATTTTGGAAAGGAAAGGTTTAATTTTGCTTTTTTTAATTGAGTTACTTAATAAAAAACGGAATAATTCAAAATATTTTTATTTTAGTTTACACATACCCTTTGATGTTTTTACAATAATTAAAAAAAAGATTTTCTAAATTCAATATTTTTCGATTGGTCACCTTTTCAATTCAATATAAAACATGTCGGTATAATGTTGTCCGTAGGTCAGAGGTCAAAAACATTTTGCGACTTTATTCAATAAAACAAATTCAACCTTATTAACCTTAACCTTCAATTTATTGATTATTCAATCAAATTATCTAATAAAACGAATTCGGACTTTCAACATAGTAACTTTTGAATTCAATGATTCAAATATATAATTTGTAGCTTAAACTGACAATAACGTTTCAATTAAATGATTAAAAGTTTCAACTTTTAAAACGTTAAATTCAACCATCCAATATTAAGACACTGATATACTTCCATACTTTAAAGATAAAACTAAGAAGCCAAGCCAGAAAGATTAACTAAAAAAAAACGCTGAAGAAGACGTAACCTTTGACCCACATGGTTAAAACGAGGAGAGGTAAAACTCATAACTAATCCCAGCATGCATTGCAATGGATGTTAATCTGCTTAATCTTTATGAAAGATTTTAACATATTCCGTTTAAGATTCAATTACTATTAGAAAATGTTTATGATTCCTGATTGGCTGTTAATTATGATTAATTAGTATTACTATATTACTAGTTATAAATAATATAGTTAAATATAATTGAAGATTTTATGCTCACTCAGAATTCTTCTCATCTATTTTACGGGATAAAAGTCAGTGAAAGGTCAAAAAGCAACGTCGTTATGAAACTGTCCTCAGTCGATCTCTTCGTCCGCCAGTAAAGTGGTTCATGACCCTGCCTGGGGGCTTTTTTTTAACGCAGCCATTGGCGCAAAACAAGGGCGAGACAAATATTCCGATGTAATTCTTTATGGCTCCTGTGAAGAGACAGCGGTTTCATTAGCAGGCGCAGAGCGACGGCGGCTCATATCAGCAAACAGTCACAGACGACAGGTTGGATGTTGACCCGAGCTGATAAGACATCGGCCTACATTCCTGTGGAGATGTGCAATCGAGGTCGACCAAATAAAGCAGGAGCGCTCGGTGGTGACATACGATCGGAGTGACGTAGGTTTGACTAACGGTGAGGCTCATTATGATTGATCAGGCGCTTGAGAAAATTGATTCTTGATGAGGCGGCTGGCGTCACTGTTTTAGTGCAAATTAAAATGTCGGGTCGGGATCATGTTTTCTGAGGCGACTGACAGGAAACGCTATTTACTGAATGAAAAGTTTTTCTATAAAAATGTTATTGAAATGTTTTTTAAAAAAGGATATAATAGAGAAAGAAAATAAATAAACTAAATAACAATGCATGCTATTCAATTACAAGACAAATATACTTAAAACTATAAAACATATTTTCATTACATTATTTTATGAATATTCTTTTTTTTATGTATAAAAAAGTGGTATTAAAACAACTAATATTGCACTATTTTAAACTTATAAATATTTATATTTATATATATTTTTTAATACATTCACTCTATGCTGTGTTTTTTAATGGTTGCCAAGCAACACAATTTCGTTGCCAGTTTCCCTGTGGTGTTCTTCTGTGCAATGACAATGAAAGAAAGTCTAACTATAAAGGACAATAAGTAAAATAAAATGTATGATTACATGAATAAAAATACACAATATAGAGATTCACAAATGTTAAAAATGCGAAAATTTATAAATAAATAATAGTATATAAAGAAACAGCATTGTTTTTTGACAAAAATAAAAGAAGAAAATTCATATATTTGTTTCAACATTTTTATATTTATTCAAACATTTACAGTATTAGGACATTTAGTTAAGAATGTAAACATTTATTTATAATAATATGTCATTTAACTGATTATAATGTAGCTTTTATTTTATTTTCGAAATATGATTAGACAAAGGTTGTTAAAAGAGAAAAGAACAATAACTTGTTTCCATTCAACAAACATTATGTTCTGTGAGTTATATTTTGGGGCTAAATTTGGATGCTTTCAAATTTTGTATTCGAAGATTTTCAGTAGAGAAAATAAAACCGAAACGAAGTCCAGAAATCGAAAAGTCAAAACTAATAATAATAATAATAATAATAAAATAAAATAAGTAAAATAAATAAGAAATAGAAGAAAAAAAATGAAAAAGACATAAAAAAATAAATGAAAATAAAAATAAAAGTGTATAAGTGTATTGCCGTTGCGGGGGCATTTATGTTGTCCTGTGCTTCATGAAAAATAAAACAACTTAAAAATAATATAATGTGAATCTACCAACATAGTTTCATTTCTGAGGTATCAACATTGTCTGTAAATCTCAACATGAGAAATGTAAAACAGAAAAATGTATGTTGAAAAAAATAAAATAATATAATAATGATAATAATAATAATAATAATATGATACAATACAATTAATAAAAGTAATAATAGGAAAGAAATAATACAATAAAAAATAAATTATTATTAATTAAAGTATTTATTTAATTTAATTAATTATAAGTGTATTGCCATTGCGGGGGCATTCATATGGTCCTGTGCTTAATGAAAAATAAAATAACTTAAAACTAATAATAATCTAAATCTACCAACATAAACCTGGGCCACAATCATAAGAGTAAAAATATTTCTGAGGTAACACAAATGAGTTCATAATCAAAGGTTAGATAAGTAGATTCATGTCTGACAGAATCTACTGAATGTGATCCATCTCTCGATTAAAAAAAAAGTGTGACTGGAGGAAAAGGACGTGCGTCTGAGAGAACAGTGGTCAGTCAGGCGGTCATGTGACGTCTCTGGCTCACTTCCAATAACACGGCGTGCCGACCTCCGCCGAGACGAGCCGGATTAGTCAAACATATATATACGGATGAGCGGAAAGAAGGAAGGAAACAAAAGGAACTGTCTCTCCACATGATGAAGTCGGCATGGAGTCAGAGAAAGATTTAAATGCTGCTGCTGACGCACTCAACCACCGACTCCAGGACCGAAGTGTGATCCTGCTCTTTTCAGCTGAAGATGCTTCATAACGGAGGAAGTATAATGACGCACATTCTCTCTTCTCTACATGAACAGGACGTCTCTCGGTCGCCGGAGCTCCATATTCAAGTTGTCCTCGAACCATCAGCGACACCAACAAACAAACCACTTTGTGGTGACATCATGGACTGAGAACATCTCTGCAGAGACAAACATGATGTCTGCTGATATAGATAGATAAACTTTATTGATCCCTCTGGAGGTCTCCTTCGGGTTTTTTTTTTTGTTGTTGTTGATATGTTCTTCAGGATGTTGTTGATTAAGTGCTTCCTGGACAAGGATCTCTCCTGGTGTGAAGATGTTCAAGTGTCATCATGAATCACACGGATCCATGTTTCTATTGTCAGTAAAGTATGAGTGTTGCTGCGACAAAATGATACATTCATTATCTTCCACTGGAATCCGTCCCAGCTACACAGGGTGATTTTCTAATTTGATTGAATTCAAGTCTAAAATGTACAATGAGGTACAATACATTACAAACCCAGGGGAACCCCCTCGAGAGGATGACCTTGATTTATGATTTAATGGCTCAGATCGATCAATAATAGTGGTTCTCAATATCATCCCTGTCTGGTACTCTGCTGCAGTAGCTTAAAGTGTATTCAAATATCGCTCATGTTTTACTCACCCTTGTGGGGACTCAAGGATTAATATGAAAATAATCTCAACCCTTTCTTTTTGGACTTAAAGATCACTCCGCAAATGGAGCTCAATTATCTTCGTCCGAAAAAGACGAAAAAAAGATTCTACTAGTCATTGATTCCCAAAAAATAAACAAGTCTGTATTTGTAGATTTTTTTTTACGATACTGCGTGATATTTGTATAAACTTCCAGTGTCTAACCTCTACCCTCGGCGCTTGCGCAATATTTACCCGAGTGCTTCCTGTCTGTCTAGCATGTTAGCCTTTTAGCTTCTGCTACGAACAAGCTTAAAATTAGATTTTAGATTAAATTTTTATTAGTCCCACATGGGGAAATTTTTTGTTGCAGCAGCGTCAGGAGAAACACAAATACAATAAGCAAAAGAACACACAAAAACAAACAAAAAAGATTGAATAAAATACCTAAATAAGAATACAATAGTCTAATAATCTAGATTTAGAGACTTGTTACATTCACAAATATACAAAAAGTACAATATTTTACAAAAGTCCCTGTGTGTTATTTTTAAAATAAAGACTTATTTCATTGTGTTCACAATCATTTGAATTGTTGTTGCTTAAATACAAGATGGACATTAGAGTCAAGCAGTAGTGATGTACTGATGACGCTTCATGAAACAGTGTCATGTTGTTTAGAGGGCAGTAGGTGGCGCCATCGGTTTAAAAATGTGATGTTTCATTTAAACAGAGGTATTTGGATTTTTTGTGTCTCTTCTTTGACAATGAGGGCGAAGAAAATTAGCACCGTTCACGGAACCGTCTTATGGACAAACATTTTTTTGTCTATAGTCCAAAAAACGACACAGATTACCCTGAAAATAATAACAACCCTTGGTCGACATGGGGGTGAGTAGAAAATGAGTGACATTTTGGGTTAAATAACAGAAATTTCATACTAAGGCATGTTACTTGAGGCTCTGTTGTGCAATCTACTGTAAGAGTAGATTCAGAAATGTGTCCATCGGGTCAAAAATGATTCATTCCTGACCCAGTTACAACGGCTCATGTTCATAGTTTATTCATTTAAAGTGGAATTTGTGAACCAGAGCAGGAGAAAAGTGTGCTTGTGTTGGTTTCCATCTGCAGCTATTTGTTATTAAAGTCCCTTTCCATATTTTAAAAAATACGGTTTCTGGCACCCCCGTGTGTCGGAATAGTGTAACTGCATTGTTGGGAAATTCTGTCCTGTGGAGAGCATTACTTACTACATGAGTCATGACTGTTCAAAGTTCAACCAATCATTACAAGATTTTTAAGAAAAAAAAACAACGTACATGTAATCTTTCAATGAAGCATGACTTCAATATCAGTCAATATCTGCGCATTCCTTACAAGTTCATGGTAATAAATCCCTCAAAACGTCCAATTGTGTTTGTCATACAGCAGTATCCTCATCTGACTTTCTTAATGGCCATAATTGGCCCTTTATCGCTCAGCATTTGTACGGACGTCACAGGGACGTAATCCAGGGAAAGGGAATGTGAGGTCAAACTGTAGTTGTCCCTCTGTGTCGGAATCTTGTTTCCATAAAGGTTGATTTTTCAATTCGTCTTGTGTCCAGCGCTGGCGGTTGGTTAGCAGATGAGTGACCGCCATCTACTGGTAGATAATAGAATTGCAATGTCAATGGATTGAAACATGACGTCACTATCATTTGTTTTCATGGAAATAATAATAATAATAATAATAATAATAATCTCTATTTATATAGCGCCTTTCTAGACCAGATACTACTAATTCTACTACTAATTGTACTTCTATTTTTACTAGTATTTCTACTACTATGTCTACTACTAATTCTAATACTGCTTCTACGTTTACTACTAATTCTACTACCAAGTCTACTACTAGTTCTACTATTACTTCTAATTATACTTCTACTTCTACTACTACTAATTCTACTAATAATTATACTTTTACTACTAATTCCACTACTACTTGTATTTTACTACTAATTCTACTATTTATTCTACTACTTCTACTTTTGCTACTAATTCTACTATTTATTCTACTACTTCTACTTCTACTACTTCTACTACTACTTCTCCTTTTACTACTAATTCTACTACTTGTACTACCACTTATACTACCAATTATACTTCTGCTTTTACTAATTATACTTCTACTACCAATTCTAATATTAATTATACTTTTACTACTACTTTTACTTATCCTACTAATTCTACCACTTAATAATTCTACTTATGCTCTTAATTATACTTTTGCTACTATTCTACTACTTATACGTGTACTTTTACTACTAATTCTACTTTCTAATTCTACTTCAACTACTTATACTACCAATTCTACTAATTCTACTTCTTCTACTCCTACTACAAATTCTATTTATTTTTTCTTCTTATTCTCTTTCTTGTTTTCTACTTTTTTCTTCTCCTCAACCTTTTTTTTACTTTATTTCAACGTTCTCACATCAGTCTTTTCTCTCTATGCCATCATTTCAACGGTTTCCACTTATTTTAACTAACTGTATACTACTACTTTAAAGCATTTCAGTTTGCAGATTCAGAAGATTCAGGATTCACACTGCATTTTCTTCTGGAAATGCACATTTTCTAGTTATATATGACATGATATCTAAACATTTGATCATTACTATTTTTTTCAAACAACCAATGTCCACATAAAGGTGTTTTCTTACAGAAAAAAAAATCCAGTGCAAAAGAACACTTTGTTTGTAAGGCCACTAGATGTCACTCTCCGCTTCATATTATTTGGCTCTGATCTACTTATTGAATGAATTTCCTTTTTTTTAAATTACATTTTTACATTAAATTGTTTACCCTGAATATTTGTTATGTCAATTTTTTACACATGTTAGATTTTACACTGAATTTATTAATGCATACAATAAAAGTTTCTGATTCTGATGGGCAACACATTTTCAGAAAATGGTCTATGAAGAAAAAAAAAGCAATGATGATAATTATTTAACCAAAATATTTTTAAATAAACATGTAAAATGGAAATTAATGCGCGAAAATTGTTGGTTTTATTTAGTCTTGAAGAAGTAATGACTAATTAAAATGTATATTAAAAATACATTTCAACAGTTGCAGTTGGCCTCTATGCCATGAGTGAAATTAGGTAAATATGATACTTATTTTCACATTTTAAAATGTATTTCACTGCTTGCTTTTTACAATTAAAGCATTGCCTGTTAGCATTATACATCTTGACAGATGTTCAAATTATCATGAAACACTGTCCTATTTTTGTAAGGCCACTAGATGGCAATCTCTTCTTTATAATCTTCAGTTTTATAATATGCTCGGATGTTAACACTGATTTTTTTTTGCTGACAATTACTATCTCATTGCATCAATACATCCATGTGTCAAACATACAATCCATTGTAGAAAAAAATATGTCAAAATAAATAAAAAAAATGTAAATTAATTCTTACACTGAATTTATTTACATACATTTTTAAGATTTCATTTTCACATTAAATTGTTTCAATTTAATATTTTTATGCTGCAATTCAGTCTCAGAAATTCCACTTCAACATGAGGCCACACATTTACCTCTTTACAATAACAGTTCCTGATTCTGATAGTGATTCATTCTTTTGTTTCTGTACTGACACCACAAAAAGAAGAAGTGAAGGTGGTGTCTGAGCAGCTGTCTTTGTTGTCAGCTGTCTTTTGTCAGTATTCTGTACTGACACCACAAAAAACAACAACAATGCTGTGTTTAAGACACTAAGACATTGTTATTTGTGCATACTTTTGCTTGATTTTCTGGAACTCCTATGTTCGTCTCGGTGTTATCTTGACCTTTAAAGTATATATTTTATTGAGTATTGTTTTGATTGTTTAAGCTCTTTGTGACCCTGGTCTGGAAAAGCGCTCTATAAATACAAATTACTTACTTACTTACTTACACGTACAAGATCTTGGAGAAGGTGGTGTCTGAGCAGCTGTCTTTGTTCCTGGATCAGAGCGACATCCATGAAAAGTTTCAGTCTGGCTTCCGTAAACATCACTCTACGGAGACAGCTTTATTGAAAGTGTCCAGTGACATCATGATGTCGGCTGACTCCGCTAAATCCACTGTTCTGGTTCTCTTGGATCTGTCCTCAGCCTTTGACACAGTTGATCACCAGATCCTGCTGAGAAGACTGAGGGATGAAGTGGGACTGTCTGGGTCTGTGTTAGAATGGTTCTCATCTTACCTTTCTGGGCGCAGTTTTACTGTATCTGCCAATCAAATGAGGTCTGAATCGGCAGATCTGTTGTGTGGAGTCCCTCAAGGGTCTGTTCTGGGTCCTTTATTGTTTTTGCTGTACTTGATTCCCCTCGGTAAAATAATTCAGAGATTTCCTGATGTTTCTTATCACATTTTTGCTGATGACATCCAGCTCTACTGCTCTTTTGATCCAACTGAGCCCCAGAGGCTGAACAGCTTAGTCAATTGTTTGCTAGAAATCAAACAATGGCTGAGTGAAAACACTCTACAGCTAAATGTAAACAAAACTGAAACTCTGGTGATTGCTCCTGATGATAAGATTCCAGGGTTGAGTCAGTACTTGGGTGACTTAGGTCAGTCTGTCAAACTGAGCCTGAGAAACCTGGGTGTTGTATTTGATAAAGACATGTCTCTTGTTCGACACTGCAGAAAACTGACCAGAAACTGTTTCCTTCAACTGAGAAAAATCTCTAAACTTAGGAAAATGTTGTCGGAACATGATCTGGAGCTTGTAATCCATGCGTTTGTTTCTTCTCGTCTGGACTATTGTAACAGTTGTTTTCATGTCTTAACAAGAAGGAGCTGTCTCGTCTGCAGTTGATTCAGAACTCTGCAGCGAGAATTCTGACCCGCTCTAGTAGAAGAACTCACATTTCTCCGATCCTTAAAACTCTTCACTGGCTTCCAGTTTCTTTCAGGATCAACTTTAAAATTCTGGTTCTTACTTTCAGATCTATTCATGGTCAGACTCCTCCTTACATCAGTGGTCTGATCCAGCCTTACACCCCAGCTCGGGCTCTGAGGTCTGTGGATCAGAATCTACTGATGGTTCCTCGCACACGGCTCAGGACCAGAGGAGAGAAATCTTTTCAGGCTGTTGCTCCTAAGCTTTAGAACGATCTTCCTCTCTCTTTGCGCTTGATGGATCTACTGACTCCTTTAAGAAACATCTTAAGACGTTTCTATTTGTTCAGACTTTTCCTTGATTTTCTAGAACTCCTGTGTTGTTCTCAGTTTTATCTTGATCTTTAAAGTATATACTTTATTGATTATTGTTTTGATTGTTTAAGCGCTTTGTGACCCTGGTCTGGAAAAGCGCTATATAAATAAAAATGACTTACTTACTTACCGTCCCTCAGTCACAATGATCCGGTCCGTAGTTTTATCCCTACCCGGCAACTCTCAGGTTTCAAGCGGCTCCAGCTCCACCTCCCTTCCCCGGGTCTTTGTGCCATCAGAAGCGCAGCAGCAGCAGCTCCTCTAACGGTGTGTGTGTGTTTGTCCTCGAACTCAACCGCTGAAACATATTTCTTCTAACAACCTATTTTTGTTTTCGAACCTTCAAGCCTTTTTTATTTTCCTACAAGCATGTCTGTTGGAATTGAGTCCGGGTTCTCGAGCGAGGAGGTGCTGAACAGCCGCTTCCCGCTCCACCGGGCGTGCAGGGATGGAGACGTCGGCGCCATGTCTTCCCTGCTCGAGCGCACCAGCAACCCGGCTGACCTGACCGTGGAAGACACCTTCTACGGCTGGGCCCCTCTACACTGGGCCGCCCATTTTGGGAAGGTGAGGAATCCCAATATTGTATATCTTTTTCTTTTTTTTTAGTGGTGAAACGGTTTCTTCATTCCATTATTATTATTTTTTTTATTGTTAGCTTGTGGAACAAGGAAGTAGTAGGAAAACACTAATAATAACCAGTAAAAACGATTAGCTAACTCACTATTACATATTATATATACATTGTAATGGCGTTTTTGAATATGTATTGTAATATTCCGTGCTCTTTCCGAGTTAAAAAAAAAGAATAAATCCTTTTTATAAAGGAACGCGTGTTAGCATAAGCTAATTAGCATGTAGCCAAAAAATATAAACGCCATACATCTGTCACCGAGAAGTCGCTACGGTTTTTAAAACAGGAATTTGGATCCATGTCAACAGCCACAGAATATTTTAACTGAAGCCAGTTCCTCGCCACACGCCCCGGTGTCTAATGTGTGTGTGTGTGTGCTCTCGCAGCTGGAGTGTGTGATGCGGCTGGTGCAGGTGGGCTGTGATGTAAACGCAGTGACCTCCAGGTTTGCTCAAACCCCGACTCACATTTGTGCATTTGGAGGCCACCCCCAGTGCCTGGCATGGCTCCTGCAAGCTGGTGCACAAATAAACAGACAGGTATGTTACAACAAAACAGACATTTTAGAAGATATGCACACACATGTGTCAGAATTTGTGTACATGTGAGGGTAAAAGACTATAATGGATGAGCTCACTATAATCCCATGAACCGGATCTGTCTATGACGAGGTCGTGAACTCTGCATGCTTCTCTTGACCTACATTCAGATTGTGTGCGTCGTCATGGTTTCTCCCCCCTGGCTTCACTTCATGTTGTCATTCGCCAGCTAGAATAGCAGACTCGTAGCAAACTCTTAGCTTCACTTTGTCATCTGCTGCTCCGTGAGGACTGGGATTAGTGGGTCATGGTGACATAACATTTTGGCCGTCATGGAGCTCAGTTCAGTTCTTTTTTGGATAATTAGTGTTGATTTACATCTTTCCCGGATCGAGAAAAGTCGTCTGTTGATGACGGCTTAAAGGCATAGTTCACCCAAAATTATAATTTCACTCATTTTCCTAATCCTGTTGACTAAGGGTTGGGTTTATTTCCGAGTAATACATTATTTTATGGAGTTATAGGCAACAATGGATGTTCATATGACGGTTGTGACCTGTGCTAAATTTATTCTTTCTTATCGAAAAGACAGGAAACACTTGCTTCCAGTGACACTGAGAGGTCTTTTATGGATAAAAATAAAGTTAGCAAATGGTCCTACATTTTGCATGTGACTCTAAAAAGATACTGCTTACTCTTAAATGAATCCCAACTTTTGGGCGACATGAGTAGAAAATAGTGAATTTTGGCTGGACTAAACCTTCAATATTCATAAATAATATTGAAAATGGTGTAGTCGATATGCTGTTGCTAAGAGGCCTCTTGACTATCCTTAAAAATTCTGAAAAGGTTTTAATTCGTGATTCTTAAAAACGAGGCCTTTACTTGGCATGAAATAAAAGTAAGAAAGGTCTGGATGAGTAAGAATTTAAGTTTGTTTCCTGAAACGGCTTACATTAGAACTACAAATTACAGATAATAACAATAGTGTAAAAGCACAAAACATAAATGCACGCTCCAACCGAATTTAACTTTAAGAAAATAGGTAAACCTTTATTGCCAGCATTGTAAATATTTAAAAGTAAATAAAAGACAATAAATTACAATAACACTAACCTCGCAATACGATTCAACAATATACCTCACAATATGATTCGATACAATACATCAACGACCTTTGATTGTTCCACTCGTTTGCTTTAATCCATTGAACTGAAAGCCAAAACACTCGCTCTAAAAGCAGCTGGAGCTGGCTGTATCCTCCTGTCCTCAGTCATCACCATGATGACATTGTTCCTTTAGCTGCAGAGGCGTAATGACTGCAGCCCTCTAGCGGTCGTAAGTTTCTTACAGGGAATATTTGCATAATCATTTGAAAATAATATAATATAATATATATATATATATATTATATATATATATAAGTGTACTGATTTTTTTTTTTATTATAGTTTTTTCTCTTCACAACCCAGGAGCAACCCTGTCTCATCCACTTGTCCTTTAGTAAAAGTATTTCTGTTGAGGTGTGGTCATATTTGTCAGCCGTTGTTAGTCTTGCAAGTCCGGTTTCCAACTGTAACTGTGTCTAAGTGTCAAGCTTCAACCAGCATATCAACAATTAACTACATACTTTTGCAATCACGGTGGAGTTGACTCACTTACTGTTTTCTATCAGGATTATGTGGGCGAGACGCCCATCCACAAGGCTGCTCGTGCAGGCAGCCTGGAGTGCATCAATGCTCTCTTGATTCAGGGAGCAAAAGCTGAGTAAGTCATGACATCGATCGAGCGAGCTCATTTCCTTTTCCTCTTTTCTATCCAGACTCTGTGTTAGATTTTGTCAAGGGATTACCACCAAACTTTCACACGAGCAGCGTAGCAAGTGGTTTTCTTTAATAATTTTAATGTACTGATTTATTCTTTTTGGTAATTCAATTTTTCTCTTGATAGTAAAGACTTAAAAGTTAATTATTTAGTAAAGTTTTTGAAACTGATGGATTTTATTCAGTTTCTTAAAAGACGTATTTTCTAAGTAATCTATTTAAATCATTTAGTTATTTATTTAAATGATTACAATCTATTATCTTATCACATTGTTAAGATCTGATGTAACATTTTGAAGTTTGCGTGTTGCATCGTAGATTTATATGTAATACTACAGCATTTACTCTATTATATAATTTCAAGGATCAGTAAACGAGTAACATTTAACTGATTCTGACTTCATAAATGTGAATTTTTTTAGCTAACGCTGTAAAGAGCCGCTAAAAGACTGTTTAAGTCTGACTTTTGCTCAAGATGGTTCCTTTTGGAATCTTAAAATATGATTTATTTTAAGAGAGTATTAATAATCCTTAAATTGTGAATATGTATTTTAAAGATTTGGTGGTTTTCCCTTGAGATTAATTAATTTGATATTTATTTATGCACCATTTTTTGTTGAGTTGTCCTCATCAAGTCAAACTAAGTTAAAACCTTTAATTTCTTATTAAATCTTGAAGCATGTTAAATTGTAAACAATTGAAATGGTAAATATTTTTTTCAATCATTCAATCACTGACGAGGACAACTTGATAAGAAGATTGATCCACTTTCCCAAAACCAACAGGTTATGTTGCATGTTTTGTTAGATTTAGTGTGATTGTCTAACATTTTTGTTTAGCCTTTTACATGCAGTATGATCTTATGACCAAATGCACAAATTATTTTATTCCGCAAGCGTTTGTTTCACAAAATGAAAATGCTTATTTGGAAACTGTTGATCAATAATAGTTGCATGTTTGCAGTTAGTTATTATACTGTAATAACCAAGAAAACTGGAAAAACTGAATGTTAGTCTTGAGTCTGACATTAGAATGTGTATACATTTATTTTTATAGCATAGCTTTATTATGAATAAGAAATAAATTAAATCGATCCTTATACACAAGAAAGAGGATTTCTCAAAGTGAAGTGTGTCATAGCCGCACCCAAACACTTGGCAGATCCTTCCATACTTTCCCGTCATTAGACTATTTATAGTAGCTCTGTTGTTCCCACTAAACGGGAACAAAGAAGGCCCCGCCTTACAAGTGTAGTAGATAATCAACTTGCAACATTTGTAGTTAACTACTTGTTGGTCTGCTGTGATCCCGTTTGCATTGATGGATCATTAGAACGTGCACGACTGATCTCATTGTCGTCAATCTTTGACAACAGAGTATAAAAGAGTTTAAAGAAAGTGTTTACAATCCTGAAGCATAAACATTCAACACATTACAGTTATATTTATAAATCTGCCTTTTTAAGAGTGTATCCAGTAACATGTGTAATACTTATTGCATTTTCATTTTGTTGCAACAAGTTGTTCATTTATCTTCAGCTAATTTGTGCTTCAAAACCACCATGAAGTTTCAAGATGTGCCTATAAATACACAACGATAGTTTTCCATAGTTAGTCATTGTTACAAAACATGTGATAATCTTCTATAACTTTACTTGCTGCTTTTCTTAGAGAGAAATAAGTTTGAGCAAAAATCCAATATTTTGTTAAAGCCAAATGAGGATTTATTTCTTTGTATTTGCTATAAAAAAGTATTTTTAATTGCATTCCCAATATTCGTAGGTCTTTTTTTTTTTTTGAAGCTGTTGACGCCATTTAGGAGGCATGCTTCTCCCTGAAAGGTAATAATACGGTTATGACCCTGGCTTAATTGTGTTTAATGATGTGCAGAATAAGTCTATTGATCGATCGACGTTAGCATTGGTAGGAACAAGTTGGTTACAAGACATGGAAAAACAGGAAATTAATAAAAGCTATTTTTCTCTTTTTCAATACATTTTTAATCGTTTCAATTACAGTAAATCTTCATTCATGCATAAAACAAATGTTCTTGGCCAATACGTAACCCTCCAGGCCAAATGTATGATGAAGTTTAGCATGTCTGTAAACAGAGTGTCTTCATGCTAATATTTGTCTGTCGAAGGGGATTTACAGAAACTCTATTTAACTTTTATGAACAAGTCAAGATTTCAAGACTTTTTTTTAACAATCAAGTTGATGCTAAACCTCTTTAAAATGACGGCTTTCATCACTTGGCACCTAAATAGATTTCAATCTTATTTTAAACCCTTTCTGTTTGCTGGTAGCTATAAACTTGTGTTGCTGCCAGCAATTCTTTTGCTCGGTGATTCTTTATAAAAAAGAGTAAAAACAGTATTTTCAAACTAGTACTAATATAAAATTTCTTAGAGGCAAGGCAACAGCTCTGGTGGTTTTCATGCAAAAATTATGTGAAGTCTTTTTTTCATGTGAAATGTGCATTTGGTCATACGCTGATGAGTGTTTTTTTTTTTTTTATATAGATGTAAATGATTTGTGATGTTTTTTCCTTTGCAGATTGCTGATAATGTCAGTTAAAAAAATGGGAGGGAAGTTAAGTTTTTGTAATTGGGATTACGGCTCATGACAAAAAAGTAAAATCCAAAACCAATACAAACAGACATTTTGACAGATGCATATATATTTATTTAACATGTCCATTTTGAGAAATGCTGTATCCTCACTTGTGGAAGTGAAGTTATTGTTTGAACGTGGACTAAATAAACTACCAACATTTGGTTGATTAAATACATATTAATGACTTTACCAGTGACTCTCCAAGTTCATGGCTGCTCTCAAGGTACCATGAGGCCCTAAACTTACCTTGTTGGGTATTTGCTTTAACAAAATAATTTTGATTATTTAAAAACTGTCTGTTGCATTATATTGACATGCATATATTAATACTATGGTGATATTATGATGGGCTATCTTGTATGTCTAAAATTAATGAACTCCTTAAATATTAATATTGTTTCTGTACCTTAATCAAGATTTATATTCTAGAGTATGCATTATAAAGATGTCTGAAATATTTAATTGTTTACTGTAATAAAATGTATATTTAAAGCTGCATAATATTTAAGAGATAAGGCACAAATTAAACTTGAGATTTGTCATTTATCGTCTGTAAAAGACAGATATTCTCTTGTTCTGAAATAAATGTGAACTATTTAGACAATGTTCATATAAATTGCTGTGAAAGTTGTTGTTGTTGTTTTTTTTTAAACATTATTTGAGGATTAAAAGATACAACTATACATGGTCTAGAAGACTTTATACTTTCTTTTATTGTCATTGCACAGAAATCACAGCAGTGAAACGAAATTTCGTATGGCAACTGATAAAAACACAGCAGAATGAATTTATATATAAAAAGTATAAATATTAATCAGTTAAAAATAGTGCAATATAGTATAAATAGAATAAATAAATAACGTTTCAAATGTTGCATATAATAATTAATGGAAATAAAAGTATACATATAAATAAGTGAAAAATAGTGCTAATATGTTATAAATATAATAAATGCATAATATTTTAAATGCATAGCTAAAGTCATATTTCATTAAACAGTCTGGTCAGAGGAAAGAAGCTGGTTCTAAGCTCTACAAATATAACTTACTTACTAATATAGATGAGTTAAGGGAGAGTCACAGTCAACCTAAACTAGATGTTCATTGTCATGAGCCTGAAGGGAATGAGACGTTCAAAGGCAGGACAGAAATTAAGTGATGCAGCGTTAGATGGGTTAGATTAGCATCAAGTATTGACTGTATAACTGCTATTATCCTGTTGCAAAGGTTATGATGTCATTTCACTTTTATTCTTAGAAATGTTTTTGTTTTCTCTGTCACAGTTTTAACCCCATAGTCTGTTGTGTCACCTTTTCCTTCTATGAAAGTGACAATGCGTTACCACAAAGTCTGTACTGTTAACAGAACTCGAACCATAATGTTTTGCAGCCGTTGAATTGGAAAATGACTTGATTTTTTCAAGTAATCCTAGAAAAGGGGGAGCATAGACACTGCTGAGTCTGCCCCGTTCCCTGGGATAGCCGCTCTGTTGTGGCATTGAGTGTTCTCACTATCGCTTCTACACTATCTACACACTGGCAAACTGTCGAGGTATTTCTTGCGGTGATTGGTTTTAATGCTAGGATATTGTTAATGAATCACAAGTAAACATTTAATAGTCCTGCATGCTTTGCTTATCATTAGCCATGATTGTACCAGTTTATTTGTTAATTTTACTTTATCATTTCTTTTTTAATTTTGTCAACTAACCATAGGAGCCTTTTGTAAGGACAGGTTTAATGACGTGAGTCTCACGACCGCTACTAGCATTATAGGCTGACTTTGAGGGTTTTAGACGATGATTTATGTGCTTAGGGCCCGAAAGCAAAGCATTACAGGCATTTGATGAAATTAACGCTTCCCTTTTCAAATTCCAAATCTCCACACCCGATTCTTTTGGGGGGTAAACTGTACTTCTTTAAGATCACACTGAAGGAATATTCCAAATATAATATTCTATTCAATATAAGCAAGCAAGTAAGTCATTTTTTTTGTATAGCACTTTTCCAGACAAGGGTCACAAAGCGCTTAAACAATCAAAACAATATTCAATAAAGTATATACTTTTAAGGTCAAGATAAAGATTTCATTACTAAACTAACTTAAACAAAAAAAAATATTTTCAAGACAAAAGTTGATAACGAAAAGTAATATTCAACAAGATTTATTCTCCTGCATTATTTTAAAGTTTTAACCAATATAAAAGCAAATTTATTGCATTTATGCAACTGTTTTCTTTAAATAATTCACACATTAAGATTTATATCAACCTTAATATCATAAATGGATAGTTTTGGCAGACTATTATTTTAACTGGTACATTTTCAACTCGTACAACATCATGGTTTCAGTGATATGATGAATTCAGTTTTATTTAGTTGAATATTCAACAGCTGGATCTGGATAAGCCTCATAGATCAAACCAGCCAGTGCAATTAAACATCTGCTGCACACCTGCAACATGAAGGAGACGTTTTTGAACTTTCCATGGAAACCAAAAAAGAATTCTGCAAACGCAACACTTCAAATCCCTCCACCTTTTAGATACAAAGCGTCTAATCAATCCACACATACCTACATACTACACAATAGCTCAAAAGTCTAAAGTACGATACTGAAGTATTAAGTCTTTGTCTGTCCAAACAGAAAACTAAGTATCCAGTATCCTATCTGACTTATTCTAATGTAAAGCTAGATAAACATGTTAAATTGGCTATTATATAAATTAGACATAACCTTTTTTAAGACGGAAAGATGTTAAAATCTGACTGAATAACACAGTCACGTGATAAGTTATGTACATTTTTAAACCGTATTATTTCAACAATCCCTTACAGTGAGACCTTAACGTAGTCCTGAGCTCAAATTCATAATCCAACCAGGAAGCATTAATTTCGAAGGGGACTGGGAATCTGCAACACTTTTACTGTCTGTTTTCATTTATTTGTTTTTGTTAACCAAATGTATATTTGAATGTTTACTTCACTTTGTCATTTCATGCAGAGACAGAATAGTTGAGAACTTGGTAGAATGGGCAAACCGGTCCGTGAGCTTCATCATTGTGTGGAAGATGCAACAATTTTGACCAATTAAAAGTACAAGATCCGTCAATAGTATGAGAAATGCGTAGCGATTAGAAACTAGCTTTTAGAAGAACATTCATTACGTAAACAAATGATTGTTCAGTTTTCCAAACAGCCTTGTTTCGCTTAGGTTTTGCCCCCGAAGGCTCCGCAAGACAATGGGCGATCTGTTCGTGTCATTTGGACGGAACAATCGTGTTGTTGTGAACGTAATGGCTGCGGAGGGGGAAACAAGTTCTTCCTCATTAGACTGGAAAATCGGAGGGAGGGAAAAAAGCTGCTGAGGGAAAACACATTTGTATAAATGCCTGATGGTTTTTCCTTCCACACACTAAAGGGTTCGTGTCGGGTGATCCGTCACGGTTCGGTTTGCCCATTCTGACTGGTGATTCTGCTGCGACCAGATGTGATCAACACAACTGCTGTTCAGATTTTCCTTCAGCTTCGTCACCGGCCCTCGTTTGGAAGCCTCTCTTGTACTTCTTGAATTCATCACCTATGAAGAGAAGAACCTCCTGCCAGAAGATCCAGATGTCTTTTATGAAAACTTGTTCACGTCATCGAACTGAAGATTTTCACCATGGCTTCTCTGCTCTTAAGCAATCTTGAATTATTTTTAGGAATATCCACGACTACATTCTTATTCCATCTTACATATTCTTGAAGGATCATCTCAGAACTCCTTGTCACTCATGGTTCCCGACCTTGACGTTCTCGAGTGTTCTTGAAACCAATCGGCAAGACTCCAGGACTTCCTGACTTCCAGACGACTTCCCATCGGATTTTTTTTTTTTTTAAAAAGCGTTCTCTTGAGACACACTTGTCTTGATCACATCTCTCGCAGCAGAACTATTACAAATGATCCAAAATGGGATCAGATGGCATCGCATGACGATGACGAAGATGTCAGAGCAGGATATTTCTGTACTGTGTCTGGGTGGTGTGTGTGGATGTCTGTCATGTGTGTGTGTGTGTGAGAGACTGTTATGTTTGTCTCTTGATTTGTGTGACGCAAACAAGCCGTGGGAGTTTCTCAGACTCTCTTTTCCCGTTGTGCAGTATGAGGAATGCCAGTGGACTGACGGCCGCAGACCTGGCTCACGCCCAGGGATTCCAAGAGTGCGCGGAGACTCTCTCCAATGCCCAAAACTTCCAACAAAACATGGCCCTGTCGCATAACGGCACGTCCCAGAACGGGGGCCTCGCGCAGCAGACCATCCAGGGCCGCAGCATCCTGAACGGCGTTCCCAACAGAAAGAGATCGTTCGACGGCCGGGAAGTGAATCCCGTGAAGAAAGTCCGGATGAACGGTAGCTCTTTAAACGTCTGCGCTACGGCATCGTTTCAACAAACTTTATCGACCTGTTCGTTTTGTTTCTCCGTCCGGGTTTGCTTGCAGAAATGCAGAATGGAAACTGGCCACTAGGTGTCAGAGGAGAGCCACGTATCGACAACATTACCATGGAGTTCTCTGCCACTGTGACCTCAGGTGGGTTTTAAATCATGGTTGAAGTAGAAGTAAAATGTTATATATCAGGTGCAGCACCTTTTTAAAAGGCAAGAGATTCTCCAGTAGCAGGTGTACAAGTCATTCAACATTCATTCAGGGGCGTCATAGCTCAGATGGTAGAGTGGTTGCCTGCAGTCCAAGAGGTTGTAGGTTCAATCTCAGCTCCAGACAAGCTTGTGTCCCTGAGCAAGACACTTTACCCTGATTGCTCCTGATGGCAGACTTGGCGCGGGTGTGCAGCCTACTCCCATCAGTATGTGTGAATGGCTGAAGCGCTTTGTGACCCTGGTCTAGAAAGGCGCTATATAAATAGAGATTATTATTAATGATGAACTTAAAAGTGGTTATTTTTTTCAATTATTGGAATAAGAATATGGATCAGTCAAAAAAAAGGTTTCTTTTTGAATATATTCGAATTTTTCAATATCAATCTTTTCAACATTTGATTATAGAATTCAATTATTCAATTAAAAAAAAAATGTAATGCCTCTTCGGCTTCGGGCAAATGAGATGGATTCAGGAAATGATGCCAGTGAGTGTAGAGCGACGCAAACCAAGATGTTCAGTATAGACGATCCGGATATTCTACTGAAAATCAGAGTATTTTGACAAAATGCCTTGCGGTCAGATATCCTAAGAGTCTCTGTGTTCAACAGACTCTACTGCTATCTGTTTAATGTAAACACAACTATGATAAAAATAATTTTTCACCTCTAAGAGAATAAGACTAAACTTTACGCTGTTGTATGAAAAGGGATATAAGTTTGTAAAGTATTCCATAATAATCATTTGACGATTACGTTTTATGGAAGTCCTCATTTCTGCTTCAGTCTGTCGAGATTCTAATCAATACAGATATTTAGTTTTGTTTCATCATCCTGAACTCTTAAGTGGAAAATCGAAAATTGTGGACTTGTATTTACGATGGAGGTCGACCTTCGCTTGAATTTTAATGTTGAGGATTAAATGTTTTTAATTTTTTGTTGACAATCACTAACTTTTCTGACGTCGTTGTAGCCTTAATGGATGATGAATTGAAAATGAATGAATAAATAAATGTCCTGGACTACGAGTCATCGTTTAACAGTCATCAGCCAGTTTGATGATCACAGAAGAGTTTGATGAATATTATTTAGTGTTTATAATGGAGCGTGAAAAATGGTCACCTGATCGTACTTGATGAATCACAACGATAGATCTGTGAAAGACGCTGTACAAATAAAGCTCACCTACTCTTCAATGATCGAGCTTTGTTGCCTCTGTCGCTGCAGGTCTGGGCATGCCAGCGGAGATGCTAAACGGAAACGGACCACACGGGGGCGGTGGAGAGCCCCTGATCAACAGCATCAACATGGAATTCGCCGTGACCTCAGGTGGGCCCGGGTCCTATGACCGTGGAGATAATGGATTAGCACCAGCACAGGTTTTAGCGTCCATGGATCAGAGCGATCCGAGTTTGATCAGCGCCGCGAAGGAGCTGGAGGTATTTACCGTGGCGTCCATGCAGACGCCGTGCCGCTGCACCAACTCGTACGCTTACCTGTGACCGGCTGCTGTTGTTGAAGCTTCTTGTTCTGTTCCACCTGGGATTCTGTGCTTATCGACAATAAGCAGAGACAGACTTTAGTGTGTACTGTCCTATTAACTCTCCTCCCCTTGAAATGTCAAACGGATAAATTATCTGTTTATTATACGTACGGTCAACTCCTGGATGTTTGTCATGTACGGGCAACAGTTTTGTATCGTTTACTGTTAAAGAACGTTTGAGATTTTTTGGTTTGACTTCAACTGTTAAAACGTCAAAGTTGACTTATTTAAACAGTAACGATCAATGCATCTATTCTTTTCAATGTTGATGAACTATAACTTCCTGAACCCTTTAAAATACTTTTGTATGGATTACTTCATAAACGGTTTTTGGAAAAAACAAAAAAAAACTGCTAATTTATACATAAGATGCCAAGGCAAATGAATGTAGCTTGTAGATAATAAACCTTTGGTTTCAATATGTTATGAAATAGGTCGTCAATCATCTGTTCAAATAAATCTGCTAAAGTTAACGTCAGAACAAGGTGCACCTTCGTTTTTTCGCTCATTTTCTCCACTTGAAAAAAGCCTTATCGTTGATGACAGTGATTCTACGGCTCCTTTTTAGGGATTTTCGTTCATTTGTGTTTTGGAAGCTGTTTGTTAGATGCTGTAAATTCATTAAAATGTTCCTGACTTTTCTAAAGACGTCTGTGACTTTGTGTTACATTTCCCGCCTCTTTTTTTTTTTTACTTGGCTAAAGTGTGGTTTGAGTTGTGCTGAATAAGCAACTTTTCTGCCTGAACACGGATCAACACGTGTTACAACCAAACGACCTCAGATAAGAATATGATCCATTTAGAAAAAGCACTTGTAAAAGGTTAATGTATTTATCAGTCTGTAGATTAACCTCTCATATCCAACTATACATGTATGCATGAACAATTAAAAACATGTTACCTTAATATGCCAGTTGACAAACTACTTCCATTTGTGTGCAACCCTGCAGCAGAAGTCCTTCACCAGCATGAGAACACCAGTCAGCTGGAGCACCAGACGTCTGTGAGCGCCGCGCAGCTGTACGACTACATGCACCTCAACTCCGTGCTCATGTACCACGGCTCCTGAAGCAGCAAGTGGCTGCTTACTAAAAATAACTAATTGTGAATGTCGGCATTTTGTTATCTTATCTTTGGAAAAACGTGTATATATGTTTCTGTACGTTTAATAATAAAGTTTCACTTTTGTTTTTGTGTATATGAAGTTGTTTTATTTTAATGGAAAAATACTTTTTCCTGTTTTTTAGGCCTTCAAAAAACAACATTTTACACATTTGGGCAACAATTTCTTGCGCTCACATGGTCCGACTCATATCATACTTAAGTATTCCGACATTTTTTCCCATTTTCGGAGACGTCGATTTTTGGCCATTTTTTAAAGTTTGAGTGATTAAAATCGGTCGAATTATACCTTTTTTCGAGCCTTCAAAAAACAACATTTTCAACGTTTAGGCAACATTTTTTGCGCTCACATGGTCAGTCTGATATTAAACTATGGTTTAAGGACATTATTGCCCGATTTCAGAGACATTGACTTTTCACCCTTTTTCATACCCGGGGTCATGAGAAATGTCGAATTTTCAACTTTCTTTGAGGCTTCAGAAAATAACATTTTTAATTTGGGCAACAATGTTTTGCGTTCACATGGTCCGTCTGAAATCATACTTAAGTATTCCGACATTTTTTTGCATTTTCGGAGTCGTCGATGTTTGGCCATTTTTTAAAGTTTGAGTGATTAAAATAGGTAGAATTCTACCATTTTTCGAGCCTTCAAAAAACAACATTTTACACAACAATTCTTTCCGCTCACATGGTGCGTCTGATATCATACTTAAGTATTACGACTTTTTTTTTTCCATTTTCGGACACGTCGATTTTTGGCCATTTTTTCAAAGTTTGAGTGATTAAAATCGGTCGAATTATACCTTTTTTCGAGCCTTCAAAAAACAACATTTTAAACATTTGGGCAACAATTTTCTGCGCTCACATGGTGCGTCTGATATCATACTTAAGTATTCCGACATTTTTTTGCATTTTCGGAGTCGTCGATGTTTGGCCATTTTTTAAAGTTTGACTGATCAAAATCGGTCGAATTATACCTTTTTTTCGAGCCTTCAAAAAACAACATTTTACACAACAATTCTTTCCGCTCATATGGTGCGTCTGATATCATACTTAAGTATTACATTTTTTTTCCATTTTCGGAGACGTCGATTTTTGGCCATTTTTTACAGTTTGAGTGATTAAAATAGGTCGAAATATTCCTTTTTTCAAGCCTTCAAAAAACAACATTTTAAACATTTGGGCAACAATTTTCTGCGCTCACATGGTGCGTCTGAAATCATACTTAAGTATTCCGACATTTTTTTGCATTTTCGGAGTCGTCGATGTTTGGCCATTTTTTAAAGTTTGACTGATCAAAATCGGTCGAATTATACCTTTTTTTCGAGCCTTCAAAAAACAACATTTTAAACATTTGGGCAACAATTTTCTGCGCTCACATGGTGCGTCTGATATCATACTTCAGTATTCCGACCTTTTTTTTCCATTTTCGGAGACGTCGATACATGTCTTAAGTTCAAGGCCATTTGTTATGTTAAATAAACTCGGTTTTAATCACCAAACAAAACTAGTTTAATTAAATAGCATCGTTTTATTTTGTCACATTTATTTTTCACAGTTTTAAAGAACGAATGAATTAAGAAAACGACTCAAAAGACGCTCATCTGCAGCCGCACTCGTCCACCACCATGTCCTGGTAGTGCCGGAGCACCACGTTGTCGTTGTTGTCGTAGTAGAGCATGGAGATGGGCGAGAGGCGGATGGGCACGCAGCAGGGTTGGGGCGTGGTCTGGGGGTTCAGGGAGTGGACCAGCGTCTGGAGGATGGCGTGGTTGGTGCCGTTGAGGCTCTCGCTCAGAGGGAAGGGGCACTCGCCGTGGCAGTAGTTGGCCATGTACCCCTGCGGCGCGATGATCCAGTCCTGCCAACCCACGTCCTTGAAGTCGATGTAGAGGCGGCGCGCCTTGCACAGGTTGCTGGGGGTCACCGGCAGGTGGACGGCGCTTCGCCGCTGCCTGGGGTTGCACTGGTGCGGGTTGAGCGAGACCACGACCAGCGACGCTTGGATCGACGGAAACGACGGCTCCGGTGGAAACGAGTTAAGGGAGCGAAGCGCCAGGTGCTCCTCGGGATCGACTCCTAAGGCCTTCAACTCCAAAACCAGCCCGTTGTTGTGTAGCCCTTTGCGCCAGGTGTCGGCCAGAGCGGTGAGGTCCAGGGTGATGGAGGTCCGGTCCTGCCGCAGCCACAGGGACTGGGACATCAGCAGGCGGCGGTTGGCCTCGGGGTCGGCGCCCTTCAGGGCGGCCCGGACGATCCTGTGCAGGGACACGCCGAAGGCGGGCGGGCTCTCCAGAAGAAGTGCCGCCGCCGACGACGGTCTGAAGCGGTTCCAGTAGAAGTGGAGTTCCAGCCGGGCCAGAGAGAGAAGCTCCACCGGCTGCAGGACCGACATGTTGAAGTAGAGAAGTTTCTCCTGGCAGTCGGGACAACCTCGGCTTCTCCAGTCCGACACCAGCCACCCTACGTGACACGGAACAGAGTGCTTTGGTGTCATGAGACCTTAGATGATGGCGCTTCGGACGGATCGTGCCAGAACTAGGAGGTGCTGATTTGATCCCGGAAGAAGTGACGAAATAATACTTTTTTTTCTTCCCCGGCTCGAGCGTCACAAGGTACTTCTACGCCACAGTTACTTTGGCAGAGTTGTGCTGTGCCTCAAATCGCATACTACTCTTAGTATACTAGAAGTTAGTATGCATCAGTTTAGTGTACGTACTAACTAGTACGCAAATTCTCCACAGATAGTATGTCTCAAATCAAACTCTGCTGCTACACACTAACAGGAAATGATGCAACAGCTTCTTCTTCTACTTCTATTTAACGATGTTTCAACCAGCTGTTTGAACGCTATCGCCACCTGCTGGCAGCACGTTTTGCAAGTTTGGAAAAAGTAAAAAAAATATGAGAATCTAAATATTTACGAGATATTTAAGCTGGTATCAGCATCCTGCTACTGCTGCGGAAAATACACCTGTAAGTATATGCATATATATGCATTTATATATATGACGTAACTTCCGTTTAAAACGTCACTAAGATGGCGGCCGTTTAGGGTGGTTAGTGTCCATCGAACCATACTCAGTTTTGTGGGCGTGTTAGTACGCCAATTTAGTGTGCATGGCGCACTAAATTTCGCATACTAAGAATTGAGACGCACCAAAAATACTAACTTTGAGTACGCTAGTATGCGATTTGAGACACGGCAACGGTTTTTAATCTCCAGCGTCTACAACCAGACCCGGCGGCATGGGCGGGCATTGGGGGGTGCCGTGCCCGCCTCTACCCAGGGGTGGCCAACTGGTCCAGATAAGGGCCAGGGTGGTGGAGGTTTATGTTCCAACCAGTCAAGCAAACATGAGTTAACCAATCAGGTGTCGGCTTAAACACTTGACTGACAATTCATTGATGACTGTCTTCAGACGCCTGATTGGTTAACTCATGTGCGCTTGACTGGTTGGAACAAAACAGACAACACACTCAATGTCAAGAGAACAGCGCACCCAAGTGGTCATTAGGTTCCACTACAGTTATTATCATTTGACATTAATGGTTAGAGTTGCTTATAGAGTCAGTCATTGGTTTTGGTTTTCAGTTTGAACATCCGTAATACGCTGACGAGAAAAAGTAACAAGGAGAGCGAGCAGGAAGCAGCGCCATCTCATGTCTACTGAAAACACACTGAAGTCAACCTGAACCCTGGAGTGAACATTTAAACTGAGAGAGTCGCTGCAGATAAAGCCTTGACTTGAGTCTCACCAAGACTCCTGCCTTGGACTTGGGCTCAGTTCAGTGTTTTTATTGTACCTTTTAAAAACAAAGCTCCTGTAGAATGACTAAATAGTCTATATTATCATGATGGTCATTTGGTAATCCCAGAGCCATTGTGCCTGAAGCCAATACATTTTTAGGTTGAAAAGGTGCCCCCCTAAAAAAATGTAATGCCCCTCCTTTAAATGTTTTTCTGCAGCCGGGTCTGGCAGAAAGTTCAATAAGGAACTGCAAGGACCTCAGAAAAGACGCTACGTCCTTCAAAAACTCAGCTCATGCAACACTTTTTTGTAGTTGGTAGGAGTTATGTAATGGTGATACTATACTGTATGTATTACAATACAGGAGGAATCGTTTGATATATCGCATTTTATTAGGATACTGTTCGAACAATATATTTGCAGTTCAGTCTTTAGCGATTCAAAATGTAAAGACCACACGACTCTTGACGAAGTCGTAACTGCTTTCATTTGTTTTGAAACTAAACAGTGTCCAAAAATCAGGGACTGGAGTCCACTGTATCCTCTCATCCTCAGTGATCACCATTGTCTCACAGGATTTCATTGCTCTTTTAGCTGCGGCACATGACTGCTTCTCTCTAGCGGTCAGAAGGTTTAAATGCAACAGAAAAATGAACAAACGCTATGAATATTTACATGTTAATTGGAAATTGGCATTAATTAACAATTAATTAATATTTTAATTAATTGTGAAATAAAAAAAAAGCTTATTTTATTTCATACACATCTTTTTGATATATAAAACACAAAAGCTATGATAAACAACATTATTTAAAAGCGGAAAATGGATACATTGCTGTTGGATATCGATACAGATTGGTGAAGAAAATTGATTTTTTTTGGTTTTTGTTTTTTATCTCCAGCTTCTACAACCTCGGAGCAGCAACATTGAACAAACACATCGGCTCATTCATAGTTAGCAGAAAGTGTGAAAAGTAAGGAACTGCGAGAACCTCATAAAGACGCTACCTCCTTCAAAAACTTGCAATGCATCAGATATTTTTGCTAGTTGGTAGGAGTTATGTAATGGTGATACTATACTGTATGTACTACAATACAGGGGGAATCGTTGAATATATCGCGTTTTATTAGGATACTGTTCGAACGACAATATATTTGCAGTTTTGTCTTTAGCTATTAAAAATGTAAAGACCACAGGCGAAGTCGTAACTGCTTTCATGTGTTTTGAAACAAAAATGTGTCCAAAAATCAGCGACTGGAGTCCACTGTATCCTCTCATCCTCAGTGATCACCATTGTCTCACAGGATTTCATTGCTCTTTTAGCTGCGGCACATGACTGCTTCCCTCTAGCGGTCAGAAGGTTTAAATGCAACAGAAAAATGAACAAACGCTATGAATATTTACATGTTAATTGTGAAATGAAAAGAAAAACGTATTATTTTATTTCATACACATCTTATTGATATATGAAACACAAAAGCAATATAAACAACATTATTTAAAAGCGAAAAAATGGATACATTGCTGTTGGATATCGTTACAGAATGGTGAAAAAAATTGACATTTTTTGTTTTTTGTTTTTTATCTACAACCTCGGCGCAGCTACATCGAATAAACGTATCGGCTCATTCATAGTTAGCAGAAAGTTTGAAAAGTAAGGAACTTCGAGAACCTCATAAAGACGCTACATCCATTAAAAACTCAGCTCATGCATAAAATTTTGCTAGTTGGTAGGAGTTATGTAATGGTGATACTATACTGTATGTATTACAATACAGGGGGAATCGTTTGATCAATCGCGTTTTATTAGGATACTGTTCGTACAAGGATATATTTGCAGTTTTGTCTTTAGCGATTAAAAATGTAAAGACCACAGGCGAGGTCGTAACTGCTTTCATGTGTTTTGAAACAAAAATGTGTCCAAAAATCAGCACCTGGAGTCCACTGTATCCTCTCATCCTCAGTGATCACCATTGTCTCACCGGATTTCATTGTTCCTTTTAGCTGCTCTAGTGGTCAGAGCTTTAAATGTGAGAAAAATGAACAAACGCTATGAATATTTACATGTCAATTGTAAATAGGCATTAATTAACAACCAATTAAATTTAAAAAAAAGCTTATTTTATTTCATACACGTCTTTTTAAACCACAAAAGCTATGATAAACAACATTATTTAAAAGCGGGAAAAAATGGATACATTTCCTTTGGATATCAATACACATTGGTGGATAAATTAGATATTTTGTGGTTCAGAAAATAATAAAGGAGGATTATGTATGGAATTCATTGACCAAACATTTATTATTATTTGTTTTGCAGTTAGAGCCTGAAAAAGTATTGTGTATTAGAGTCATTTACATATTAATAAAAACTATTAAGTGTGAGTCTCTAGTTAAACATAAAAAATAATATTCTGTGGATGTCCTTTAAGTCATGTGACCAACATTGAATTTTTTTTATTTTAATGTTAAACGCAGTATCTCACCTTGATCCTGCACGTATCTGATGATGTTCCCACACACTCCATACTCCAGCACCGTGCACGGTTTGTCCGCTCGCGCCTGGCCGCCCTTGGACTTGAACATCTTCCAGAGCTCTGGAGGGACGTTCAGACCTCGACGTGGACTCGATCCCTTCCGGGGTCGCGCCGGCAACCCGAGGGTCTTGAGGATCATCCGCTCCTGCGTGTCCTCGCCGTCAGACGCCGCCAGACCCCACAGCAGCAGCAGCGACAGGAGCAGCGAGGGGAGCCTGGACATGTTGACCAGGAGGTCTGGGGTTTGAATCCCGGGGCTCGTCGTCAGGTGACTTGTTAAAATCTCGGCGGGCAGGTGTGTGGGGGCGTGGCCTCTCTGAAGCAGTTAATGTTGATGTCACGTGATATCTTTAGCTATTTTTATATCCGTAAATTTACTGGGTTTTTTATATTACATTTATGCGATATTAATATTATCATATTTTCGCCAATCCATTAAATTTTTGAGTGGTAAAAAAAGAGTAAAGAAATATTATTTTTCTGTCAATTACTTTGCCTTAGAAACAATAAAACTTTTTTTGTTGTTGTTAAAATTCAAGGAGGACGGATTTTTAAACTAGTATTGTCAAGCTAGGTTAAATTGCAACAAAGATAATATATATATATATATATATATATACAGTACATATCTTAACATAAGTTCATACTGATTGTGTAAAATCAAAGTATATTACCAGTTCAAGGTTGTTTTTTATCATCTACAACCAATGAGTTTTTTAATTCTGATTATGGACTTTTTCATTGTTTGTCAAATATAGTTTCAGGTCCCTTTGGATGGATCACAACTCAGAAATAAAAGGGATCATACACACATTTATGGAAAAAACGATGTAATACAATTGACAGTTCAAGTGTCTCGTTTTAATCGATCTAACTTCTGTCTTTATTTTCAGCTTCTGAACCATTGATAGATTGATCTGTTAGTTGTGTCAGCCTCAAGATAAAATTTAAAACATTTAAGGAGTCAAGACATTTGGAGCACAAATCTCTTAGTGTCTCTAAATACCAGTCACACCGAGTCGGGATTCTATTGGACATTTTTGTCGAGGAGTTTGCAAAGTTACCCAGCCTCCTCCATAAATAGTAGCCAAAGAAAATACCTCTGTTAACTGGACAGATTATAAATATAATGCGAACAAAACAATGTATATTTTCCATTTTAAGTTTAGTTCACTAGTAATAGAACCTGTTACCACAACTCATTTTCGGTTGTGTGTAGTATCAATGAGGCCTTTGGCAGAAGCTGATTCATCGAATCTAAATCCTTGATAAAACAGAGATATTTTTAGTATAATCCCACTGAGGAAGGTTTCAATAAAAGCCCATTCCCTATAAATCAAGTTCTTCTCGAAGTCTGAAGAACAGAAATAGGACTTTAAACTCATTTGTACAATACATTTCTTCATGAGATGGATTGTAGACAAAGATAAAAGTTATTTTCTCAATCGACACATCAACTCTCTTCCAATCCAACGTCTCCATTAGTCAGATGTTTATTGGAATCCGCGGTTAACATATAAAGTTAGGATTACAAAAGCAAGCCTGATAAAGTTTACAGTAGTCTTTGAAAGTCTGTAGATTCCAAACTTGTAGCAACAATTTCTTGCGCCACAAAATGACCCTCCGGCCTAATAAATAATCGAAGCACATTGCATTGAATACATGTTGCATCGAGGATGGAAGAGTGTAAGTTAGGACATCACAATGTAATTCCTCAAACGCTTTTTAATAAATGGTTGGATGTTCTGTAGGCGGCCATCGTTCAAAGTACCACTGCCTCACCACGTCTGGCAGAAATAGAAAAAGAGTTGGAGGCCGGACGTCATGTTGTAGCGATCAGGAGACAACGAGTCAAGAAAGGGACACTCGGGAGCTCTGCAAACTGATGAAAGAGGCATGCTGGGAAATATGATATATTCTGCTCTTTAGAAGTCATTAAAACATCTTGAAGCGAGGGAAAAAAAGGGTCCTTTTCAAGTTCACCAATCACCAGCCCTGTGATGATGACGATGCTTTAAGGCGCCAGGGTTTGATATCACAGGCGTATAATCTTCAGTCCTCCGCCTCAAACTGCTGCTGCTGCTGCTGCTGCTGCTGCTGCTCTTCCTCCTCTTCCTTCTCACTCAGTTCCTCTCCAATCACATCCAAACGTCCCTCCTGCACTTGGAAACCCTCGTCCGCTTCTTTGCCGTTAACGCCCGCCTCCTGCACATGTAGCCGCCGCTCCTCCACCTGCAGGAGGCGCTCTCTGAAGATCTCTGCTGCTGCCACCGTGTCGCTGGGACTCCCGAAGAACTGCTCGCTCCTGAAATTTAACACACAAGCAGTTCTCACTACAGATGAATGTTTGTACTTTTAGAGTTAAAAATGAACATTAATGATTCTGATTACATTCAATAATATTCCTAAATAGACATTTAATATCTTTATTCAACAATACTGTCTGTTTTTGACAATTTAAATGGTTAAAACGGCTTAAAAATGCAGCAAATCTAAAGTGATTACATAGACAAAATGAGATATAAATATAACTTTTTTACATGTTTGACAAAAAAGCTTTTTCTAGCCTCTGGTTATTATGATTCGTTTTGACTTTTATTAAGAAAAACATGTAAAATAGAATCTAATATTGCTGCATGAAGGTTTTTTAGTGAGGCTCATGCTCAAAAATCTGAAAAAACACACCATAGACCCATACTACACTAAAATCACAAAATAAGGCACACCAAACTTTAACCATCATTTTACATGTATTTTTGCGCAGGTGAATCTGGTCTATGTTTGCTGGAAACGTCCTCAATGTTGTCTGCACCTCAGTAGGCAAAATTATGTCATCAAAGTCAAATGACAGAAACATGTCTGTCGGTCTTATACCCGTCTGGGAAGATGACCGGTGCTCTCAGTCTGTCCAGCAGGACTTTCCCGGCAGAGTCCACATCGTCCAACATGTCCATCTCGACGCCGTCCTCCTGCAGCACCTAAAACACACGCTCACGTTAGTGCTCATGATCTACACAACTCACGCACACGTCAGACGGCTGCTCATCGAGTGACAGCATTTTTCTCCTTCACAACTTCTACTACATACATACATTTTTTATTTATTTAATGTAAGGTGAGAAAAGTCTAAATATAATTTTTTAGAAACAAATAAAAAAACCTGCAACATCATACGCTTCCAGCTCCTTTACAAGTTTTCTTTATAATCACCATCAACCTCTTAATTTATCTTCAAATCATATGGTAACTTTAAACTAGACCATTCCTCACTGGGAAATGGCGAGAGTGGGCTGTGCACTTTGCCCTGTGACGAAAAAACTATATAAGCTACAAAAGACTAAAATCACACGTTGATAATTTGGACTTTTATCTACATTTTAAAGTTTGAATGGTGCGTCTACGTGAACGTTTGCCAGAGCAGGAGATGTTTGAAAAACGTTGCAGATTTGCCACTTTTGACCTCATCCCATTTTTTTCTTATAAGAACTTTATCGCAGTTTTATAGCTTTGCTATAGATTGTCCATAGTGGGCTGGAGAGCACAGCCCACTAGTTAACTCAGAAAACTTATATCGGGATTTAATTGGAAAATTTGGTTTGACCTGAGGGTGGATAGACTTCAGTCGGATTAATAAAACAAAAAGATTAATAAAAATTCATACATTTTTTCAGTTTGACTTAAAAAAACAAAAAAAAACAGGAAAAGTCTTTTTAGACATGTATAAAATAATGCAGCACCAAAAAAAGAAAGTGTTTCCTGAAGTTCTGACATGACATTTTTAAATCCAAAGACAGAGCTCATGTCAACAGCTGAGCCACAGTCTCACCGTCTCCACAGCCGTGTGGAAGTTGAGGGCCAGTTCCAGCCTCCGAAGTCGCTCCTCCGCGCTGACGCTGAACTGCTTCCACACGCGGTTCAACCGAGGCAACGTGTCGCCGGACGAGCGCGTCGTGCACCGCAGGGACTGGCAGAGGACGACGGTGGCCTGAAGCAGCTGGCGGCCATAATCATACGTGCTCTGTATAGACAAGACAACTTTATTGAAACCTTCCTGATTAACGATAACGTCATGAAGTGGTTATCTTTTGGTCTTCTCACCTGAGCAACGTCCACGAACTTCCTGTGTTTGTCCACCATGCCCCTGGTCTCTTGAGAGTCTTCTCCGAGTCTCACGTGAGTCTTGAGCAAAGCTTCCAGGAGCTCACTGAGCCACTCAAATGACTGGACACACACACACACACACACACACCACTTTATATTTCAAAATAGATGGAATTTATGTCACAGCTTTTATCTTATGAACACGTAGGTTAACTTTAAAAGACTCAACTCAGAGTTGTGTCCAAAAATAATTGTTGTCGTCTAAACAAACACATTGCACCATAACTAATGTTGTATCTGCCTTCAGTAGTTCTGTGTTTACATGGAGAACTAGTCAGACCTGCAGAGCATCCTCTTCACACTTGAATAGTTGCACCATCTGCAGCATCTTCAGCCTCCGGACGTCCACCATGTCCTCGCATCTGCAGGAAACATCAGAGCTCAGCATGAGAATCATTCACCACAAAGTATCTCCATCTTACATTTAGCGTTAGAAAAATACAAACTTGACTTCAAGAAGAGTTAATCATCTTTATTATCTTATCCAAATGTCCATCTCGCTAATGTGCTTCCTGTTACAGCGACCCCTGGAGGCAGTTGACCCTAAAGATCTAGTTCAGTTGCATGGTTGTATAAACTGAAGGTTCAATGCTCGATAAAAGTAGTCGAGACATCACGACACTTGTTTAATTCCTGGGCTTTGATACTACTATTACTAACTAATTATTATTATATTAATCAATTTAAATACATGTCACGCCCATTTATTTTGGCTTAACTTGGTTTGGATGTATATTTTTATTATACATTGCTGGTACTGTTTTGATGGAGTAAGTTTAATGATTTTACTTACAAGTGACATTTGTTTTATGTCACCAATCTGGTGTTAATTATTGTAAAGAATTAATAAAGAGATGAAAAGCCAGTTAGTGTGGACCATGATATGGACAAATGAAACGCCGGCTAAATCTCACTCAAGTTTCCCAGGGTCTACTCTCTTTTTGAACGGGAGGACGAAGAAAAGTGAGCTCTGGTAGATCTGCTTGTAACTCCAAAAAGACACCAAAAGTATCTCACTCATTTTAAGCCATTTTCATTATTGAAGAGTAGATTCTAAATCAAAATGAATCGATTCAGAATCTTATAAATCAAAAATCGTTTTTGGAGCAAAAAGCAACTAGCAAAGATACCCAGCCCTTGTTACCCTCATTATCTTGTTTTAAAGTTGTGGGAATGCTGCGAGTTGTTGGACAGAAAACAAAAAATGGGAACAGAAAAGTTTCTCGCCTCTGCTTGCGGAGCTGCATCTCCTCCATCACAGCCTGGATATGCTGGACGTTGTTCTGCTGATCCGGGACGGGACTCTCGCTCTCCTCTAGAGGCCAAGTCTGTGTACTGCACATCTGCTCCATCAACAGCGCCCCCTTCTCACGCAGAGACGTAAGTCCAGCCTCTGTTGGATGGAAAAGATAGTCAGTTAATCTATTGTAAAATGACTGGAGAAGTATTTTCCCCATATTGATAAAAACACCTCACAAACCCTGATTCCAAAGAACTTTCCAACCACTCTCACAATGGTATTTAACTGTTTTAGTCAACTGTTACTGTAAGGCATGGTGGTCAAATGTAAAGAGAATTTTAAGTTTTAATGAATTTGTACATTTAAGCTATTGAAGCTTTTGTGTGACAATCCTCGTACATACCGGCATTCTGCAGTTTCTCTTCCAGTAGCTTAAGGTTCTGTTGGATGGAGGCCCCATCGGCTGGAGCCACGTCAGCACAGAGCATGCCCAGTAACCCATCCAGCTGTTGAGATAGCTGCAGAGACACAACACAAGTTAAGCCATTGTTGAAACACAAGTCATTCATGGACATAAGTGTCAGTGCGTCACCTCCTGTGTGCTGCTATGGAAGACCTGAGCGGCCTGCAGGACGTTCTGCCGAGTCTCCAGATGAGCCGCCTGTTGGTAGCAAACGTCACTGAGCTGCTGCTGCATCGTCTTCAGCTCCAGCGCCTCGTCCTCTTCCTCCTCCCCAATACTCAGCAAGGCGCCAATCTGCTGGTTCAGCTCCACGTATACGGCAAACCACTCCTGCATAGATGGAAAATATCATTTCAATATTTGTACCATCAACAAAATAAAAGTGTGTCGTTTGATTTTGGATACCACTGAAGCAGGAATATAGCTTCTGGTAAAAAAAATATCCTGTAAATCTCAAATTGCATATACTATAAACATTGATTTACACAAATATTTGCTTTAAGATAAGGGATATGGGTAAACATCACCCACATTTTCCCCCCAAAGTTGACTACTAAAAAACTAATATTCACCAAATATATTATCTCTTTAAATTTAAAGGGCTTTTAATCAATACATACCCAAATTAAACACTATATTCTATACGCCATTTAAGAAACTAGTCCCCGTCCTTTACGATACTCACTCTGCCCAGCAGAGGGTGGTATTTATCTAAATGTGCTCTAAAACAAAGAAGACGCTGTCTCTAGCGGTCCCAGGACAGGATAATATCTTTTGTTTGCTACAAGAAACAAACGTCCTGAACATCAGAACTATATTGGTGTATATATAAATCCCTGATAACTTAAATACATACATTTAGTAGGTTGTCCTTTAACGACAAGATTATATTTAATAATAACCTAAGAAGTGCTACTTTTGAATAGTTTAAGTCCAGAGAGGTGCATTACACTGTGTTGGCTCTCGATCTCCTCGTGCCTCTGCTGAAGAGCCTGAGCTGCTCTCACAGAGTCTCCAATCGCCTGGTGGTTCTTCAGCAACTCTGATCCTGGGCCTCGCAGCCAGTTGACAACCTGACATGGAGAGAAAATGATCAGAGTCCCCAAAAAATATCAGAGAGTTTATGTTCATCAAGGCACAGCAAGATGTAAACTATCTACTTCCCAGAAGGCTGTTCTCTTACCTGCATGACTCTGGTGTGGATCTCATCGAGCTGCGAGCGCTTGCTTCTCTGTCTGCAGACCTCCTGGTAGCGCGTGTACTGCTCCCTCAGAGAATCAAGCAGCTTCATCACCTGAGGTTGAGCCAGAAGCTCTTCCTCCATGGGACTCCATGACGGACCTGCAGGACAAAAAGAACAATATTATTTGAGAAATACGTTATATATACATCAACTGTTCCAAATGTTAAATTCTGAATAAAACGTAATGATGAAATAATGAGACAACTTTATCCCTTTTCTCTTTCCGATTTAAAGTAATGAACAAAACTGAATATTAAACATGTATTTCAGCATAAAATTGCATAAATATTAAGCTGATCACTTAAAATCCTCCAAACATTTTAGATTAGGAAACACAAATTAATCATGAATATAACAATTACTTCGTTAATGTTTAAGTAAAATAACTGACAATAAACTTACAAAAAAATAAAAGTTTTAAAGTTTTAAGGTTGAAATGTACTACATCTCTATTGTAACAAACTTAGAATATCTACAGGATTGCAATATTAGTCATTTCTGCAATCAAGCCTCGTGAACAAACAAAACACTCCTTGATTTCAAGATGATATAAAACGCATATATTATTAATATGTTTGTTGTTCAAACTAGTTTTTACCAACATTTTACCAACGTTCAAATAAATGAATTTTAAATGTTGTGCTCACCCCATTTAGTTCCAGAGGGTTTAGAGAGCACAGGCAATAGAAATGTACCTATTTAAACGATACATTATACATCTGAAATTGAAATTAAGGCATTTGGATTTCACAATTTCAAACAAAATATCAGGTCTGTCAGTGTATAACTCATATCTAAGAGTGGTAGAGGCTACATAATGGTTATAAACCAAAAAATGCTTAAGTTTAAAAAGAAATAAACTCATGTCAACGTCTCATGCCATCATGATAAAACAAATTAATAAAAATATAACCTATATAAGGTTGTTGTTTTGTTTGTTTTTTAAACCAAAAAAAGTTCTGGCTTGTTTTTTACAGTAAGTTCGGTTTGAATCTCTCTGGATTGCAGGAAGTGCATTTAGAAGCCGTGTTTTTTCAAGAATCAAAGTATATTATAAATTGATTGTTCATGTTCGAATGCACTTAATGTAAAATGCTGCGCCAGGAAATGACACGCCCATCAATTATTGACTTGTTTGGTCCATTTGATTTCTTCATCTCATCTTCAAAGATTATAATTGAAGTGATTCCACTTCAGGGCTTCACTCACCTCCCTGTCCAGCTCCGCCTCCTCCTCCATCCGACCCGTTGAAGCGACGCTGCTGCAGCTCTGACAACAGTTCATGACCTGCACACAGAACATATGGAACACATGTCAGCATGTGTAGCTTTTCCTCGAAGGTCCTGTTTGATCCACATTCTTGTGCTATTTTGATCGAGACCGCAGTAATAATAAGATCTTTGGTGCACCACTAGAGAGTGCTTTCAGAGTGCAGAGGTTAGCAAGAAGGTTGCCAGTTGGCTTCCAGGTCGGGAGGGAGGCAACTTGAGACCTTTTGTGTGGAGTTTGTATGTTCTCCCCGTGTTGCGTGAGTTTACTCCTGGCACTCTAGTTTCCTCCCACAGTCCAAAAACAGATAGAGGTTGACTGGGAACTTGGGGAAATTGTCTGTAGGTATGAGTGTGTGTGTGTGAAGGGTTGTGTGTTATAATTTTCCCCTGCGTCCTGTCCAGGGTGTCCCCAGCCTCTCGCCCGAAGAAACTGGGATAGGCTGAAGCCCCTCGCAACCCCCATAAGGGAATAAGCGGTACAGAAAATTAATGAATGAATTATTAGAGAGTGATTTCAGTACAAGATCAGCCAGGTGAACTAGATATTTATTACCATGCATTATGGAGGTGAAATAAATACTGTAGCAAACTAATATCTGCAACTAAACTTCTGTAACTTTAGCACTGTGTGCTCAGGTCGATAAACAAGTCATGTTTGCTGAATTGCCAGGAAAAAGTTTAGAAAATAACATCCAAAAGATTGATTTTTTTATGCACTTAAAATAGTGATTGACTTACGAGGCTTTTTGAATCACCGTCTTCTTTTCAGAGGCGACTAGATGGCATTCTCTACATTATTGCTTAGAACAGATATTCTTATGTAAACCACACATTTACAGAGGGAGCCACCTACTGTGATACCACTTTTTGAGCGGATTTGTAATTCAATTTAATTCATATTTACCAGTCTGAAGGACAGTCTCTGGGTCAAAAGTGGGCAACAGGGGACAATCCGCTGATCTGCAGGGAAAAAAGGAATATTGTAGGTTACATTGATGATCTTTAGGTGTGTTTACAGAAAAGCAGTAGTGACAGTGCCGGTCTGTACGGTCATGTGAACCCAGCATATAAATCTTCATAAAGAACAGAGGCAGAAATCTTTTACCAGATGGAGTCTCGGGGGCGAAAAATAAATGTATATTTATCAAACTGTCAGTAACAGGAAGTGCAAAAGTAAGTGTATTCTCCTTCACCAAACCTGTCCATCAGTTTCATGTTATTTAAAACCTCTGTCGACATATATCATCTCTTTTTCTTATCTTATCGTAAACACTGGTATCTTGAACATTAATCTACTTAATTGTTGGATCAACCATTATTGAACAATGACATTAGTTTGAATTCCTTTACATGAACACTTTAGTAAAGTCTAAATGAGTTTTGTAGGGAAATGCAAGATGAATAAAAAAATCTAATAAATAATTACATAAAAACATTTTTTTAATAGTTCATTTTATACACAACTTACATTTCTCATACATTTTTTTGCTTTAATGTTGACATGCTCCACTACATTACATTGGAAATGTATATATAAGGATATTTCTACTAAATCAGGTCTCAGCTTAGGGTCGACTGGTTGTAAACCCTGTCACTGGTAATATTGTTAATGTAATATAAATGTTTGAGACTAGATGAAATATTTTCATTTAAATTCCTGCATGCTTTCCTGCTGCCTAAAAAATACCTTAAGCGTCTGGATGAGCCTCATCATGACATTACAAACACTTGAACTGTATTTAATGCTAATGCAGCTTCTGTGTTCAGCAACATTTTAATTGTAATTGTAATTCCACACACGTGGCATAGTTATTCAAGTGTCTCTGATGTGCTCATCCTTGAATTACCACTAAGTTTCAGTTAAGTGTGAACAGCTGCAGACACACATGGTCCGCAAGCCGTACCAAAACTTGTTTTTGGGACTCTGGGGGTGTCGTATGTCGGCTAGATAAGGAAGCTTGGACCATAAGTTGTCCATAAAACTGTGACGACGGCCTTCTGTTCCTAGAAAGAAGTCATTTTATGTCGTCTGCCAGACAGTCGTCTCAAAATCAACTTGTATCAATAATGTTCACGTTGACATAGTGACCTAAAGATGTGCCAGTGATTAAGATAAGATAAGAGACAGAGATGATAGAGGTCCACAAAAAAAGTAAAACTGAAGTTGAATGAAAGCAAGAGTGTTTGGTGAAGGAGAACAAACACAGAGATTATTAAGATAAATTGAGCCTCAAAGAAGGAAGTGGCAATATAAAAATCAGAAATCCTGTTTGAAAAATATACATTTGGGTCATCCCACGACTTTGACATGAAATGTTTTGGCCTCTTGTGTGATGTTTCAGATGATGTATATATTAAAAAATCACAGATTTTGCATTAATCTAAAAAAAATGTCATAGGATTTTCATTTCTAAATCAAAGACATATTTGGCAACATAATTAAAGATAAGCGTAATAAATAAACATATTTGCTGGAGAGCTTTTCCTACAGCAAGTAGAAAAATCAGAATGCATCATGGTTAGTGATTTGTTGGCCGTACTTGTCCTTGTCCAGTGAGCTGCTCTTATCGTTGATCAGCGACAACTCATCCAGCAGAGATGTCGACTCCTTAGTGAACTTTTCAAAAACCTGTGAAAATAAAAAGATGATGATGTTGTAAACACCATTATTATGGACTACAACTTTTTTCCGCTTCTAAGGATCATACTGACCAGCCTCTTGTTGAGCCAGTCGTTGTGGTCATAGTCCAGGCTTCCTCCAAAATCATCGGTCAGTTGACAAGGTTCGATGTATCGAGTGAGCTTATTGGCTGAAACCAGGATAACCTGAAAGAGAGAGGTTGTTTAGCCTGACACATACAAACTCTCCGGAGAGGAATTTAACAACATGCATCTCTTATTAAAGCTTCAAGATGGCGCTAAGGATAGAAGGCGCAGCGCAATATTAACCAATTAGAAGCAACATAAGGCAGGTCTTAGCGTCTCTAACTATTTAGAACAAACAGCGTGATGGAGTCATTGTGACTTAAGTAAGTAAGTTTTATTTGTAAAGCGACTTTGAGAGACCAGGATCACAAACTGCACTCATGAGCCACACTTCAATCTAGAATGTTGTCGCTCAACTTCATGGTAAATTTCCTAAAAGTCATTTACAAGTAGGAAATAAACGTATAATTATTATTATTAGGAGCAGCGTGTCAGGTACACTCTGCCTGGTTCATTATCAGAGTCATACTCTGTACTGTTTAAAATACACATTTGTTTTTCATTCATTTTTTCATCGTTTCTTATTCATTATTTTATTCATCAAATTATTTATAACAAATTTTAGAATATCACCCAGTTAATAGGTTTCAGATCATTTAAATGGCAAATTTAAGATGTGATAAATCAAAACTTTCCATGGAGAACAATCATGGACTGATCTCTTCTTGAAGATGTGGACTATCCCACACTTTATCATATCATTTTAATGTAGAATCTAGAGAAATTGATAATCAAATAATATTAGGACGCTTATAAATAATTGTCAAAGATAGCTGGTTTATGATATAAATCAATAATTATCCCAAGTTAATGTTGAATGGATGCGATACTGGCTTTAGTACAGTACATCTGAAAGTGCTCACAGTAGTACAAGGAACTGCTCAGGGAGATGATGTGTTTGCTCAGACGCGAGAAAAAAATTATATGAAACATTGATTGTGTAACTGTAGGAACAGGGGTATATATGTAGTATTGTCCCAGTACTTGACTCTGGTGTTGTAGAATGTATTTACATGTGCTTTGAGACCATTTAAAAAAGTGCTGTTAATACTGATGCATGGATAAAAAAAATTGCGATATACAAGTGTATTCATATTTTCTAGTTTTAATGGACCCTTTTAAACTTAATTATTGTTTGTTTTTTCATGCAAAATAAGCAAGAGACAGGCAGGATTAATAAACATGTAAATGTATTTAAAGATGTCTATTTTTTCAAAAGGTGACAGTTTTAGATCTTAAGACTAAGAGCAAGGCCAGGGAGGAGAGGCGATAGAAAGGAGGGCTTTGTTTAGATGCCTTCAGACACAGCTGCCCTAAATGTTCCCATTCACTCTCTGCTCACAAGGAAAATAAAAATCGACAGGCTTCAGCTTCTTGTTAGGAGTCTTTAAATCATCTGCACTATAGCGTGATGACCCATTTATACCACGGGAACATAATGGGTTGACCTACTTCACTTAGCTGCAGTGAAAAAAAAGGGCCCAACGTTTAATTTAGGAAGGAAAATATTGACTCGATGTTGAATTAATTAATTATAGAAGCTGCAACTCAGTCGCCGACATGATCGAGCTCAAGTTTGTGGGTCGCCATCTCTTTGACTGGACTTCTTCCAATGGAGATGAGTCCACCTACTGGTCAGAGGTGGAACCACCGGTGGCCCCGGTGCAGCCACACACCAACACACATCTCTTGTATCATGTTAGCTGAAGGTCCTTTTGTCGCACAACGCCGCAGCGTTGGAGTACGCATGCGTGACCCTCACCAATCCGACTTACCTCGAATCCCAGACGGTCCTTCTCCTTCCAGAAGCAGAAGTGTGTGACCTTCTTGTCCCAGAATTCATCGGGTTTCACCACACACACCAGCGACACTTCGGCTGGGATTACATTCTGAAACAGGGGGCGGTGATAAGACATCCACACACACACACACACGCAGATGAGTGAGCGCACACACACCTGCAACATGAGCACCACGGTCTTCACAATGTTCCACTGAGACTTCCGTCCGTCCACGATTACAGTGAAGCCTCGAGCTTTGCACTTGTCACTGCGGAAACATTACAATCACATGTTAGAAATACTATTTTCTTCTGAAGATCCTGTCGTTTCTGTGGAGTACCTGGGGATGCCCAGCAGGTAATCAAGTGTGGCGCTGAGCTCCTCCAGACTGGTCTGATCACAGCTGAGAGGTATGGTCAGGATGAGACCACTGCGACGGTCCTTGCCCCCTTTTAAAGACAGATTTCTTTTTCACTCATATTGACTTTTGGTTAAATGTGGTTCACATCAATGTATGAAAAGGCTGTAGATGGTGTGTGTGTGAAATAACAAACCTGATAAGAAGGCAAGTTTCTTTTTCAGTACTTGAAGGATGTTGGTGGCCTCCATGGTGTAGCAGGACGACTGAACATAAATGAACGGTTAGACTGAGAGAAGTTGCTTTTAAACAAAAACATTGGCAAAAACATAGGAGAAAAAAAAGTTCAATAAAATAAAAGATTGCTTGTACATCGTGTGTAGATCTTCAAACACACACGGATACACTAGAAATATCATCTTCGTCAACTTTCTTCATTTGTATATACGTTTTTCTTCTTGTGAATCCATCCTTCAACTGTAAATGATTGTGTCTTGTGATATTTTTTCGTCATAGCCTTTTTAAATGCTGCAAAAAGTATCTTAAATTAAAAAATGTAACCTTCTTATGGGGGCAATATTTTAATTCAGGGTATTTGATAAGCACTTTACAAATATAAATTACTTACTTACTTACACCCAGAGACAACACATGACTTGAATATGGAATATTATACCCAAAGATATTTCCAATACTTTCAGTATGATTAACTGTATTACTACTATTACTTTGATTACTATTTAGTTTAATCTCATCTTTTACATCGGTTCATAGTACATTTATAACTTTGATGCAATATAATTTGAATAATACACTTCTTTTTTTTTTATACAACCACAGTTGTATAATTTCCCAACTACAATCAAACTATTTTCTCCTGTTTTCTAACATTTGTATGATGGATTCAAACAATTTCCAATTGTATTCAAACAATTTTCAACTTATTCCACTATTGTTTTACTTTATTCAAACAATTTTCAACTTATTTTAACATTTTTGTGCTGTATCCAAACAATTTTCTAATGTAATCTAACAATTTCCAACTTTATTCAAACATTTTTCCACTGTATTCAAACAATTGTTTGCCGTATTCCAACAATTTTCAAATGTTTTCAAAGAATCTTTAACTGTAATGCAAACAATTTCCAACTGTATTCAAACAATTTTCAACTTATTTTAACATTTTTGTGCCGTATCCAAACAATTTTCAAATGTAATCTAACAATTTTCAACTGTATTCAAACATTTTTTCCGCTGTATTCTAACAATTTCAACTGTATTCAAACAATTTCAACTGTATTCAAACAATTTCCAACTGTATTCAAACAATTTTAAACTTATTGCAACATTCTCTAACTGTATTCAAACAATTTGCAACTTATTTTAACATTTTTGTGCTGTATCCAAACAATTTCCAACTGTATTCAAACATTTTTCCGCCGTATTCAAACAACTGTGTGCTGTATTCCAACAATTTCGAAATGTTTTCAAACAATCTTCAAATGTAATACAAACCATTTTCAACTTTAATCAAACAATTTCCAACTGTATTCAAACCATTTTCAACTTTAATCAAACAATTTCCAACTGTATTCAAACCATTTTAAACTTTAATCAAACAATTTTCAACTGTATTCAAACAATTTTCAACTGTATTCCATATATTTTCAACTTAAATGAGAAAAATTCAACTATATTCAAAAAGTTTTTAATTGTAATCACACTTAGCTGATCAAAGATAATAAGATAACAGATGTTGAAAAGGTGAAGGCAGGATAGCTGTAGTTATTATGATTTCTGCCTCGTACTTTTCCACTGAACTTACTATTAAATTGTTGCACAATCAGACAAATATATTTATAGAAAAAAAGCTAAATATTTGGCTGACTCACTGTTGACTCATTCAAGAGATTAACTGTCTTGAAAATCACACCAGAATCTGTCAAACAAACAGGTTTTTTGTTCTTATAATAGCATTTATTTCTCAAACGCAGACCTGATGAAGAGTGAAGTTTGTAAACACATCTGGTCCCAGAATCCCCCAGAAGTCTCGGGTGCTACTAGTGGGTGTAACGTTAGTAAGTAACTACGTTTCTACGATAGCATTAGCATCTGAACAAAAACTCGGGTCCTAGATCTCTATATAAACCGGTTTAATGGCCAACAGGCCCCGGCAGTGTGTGTCCAGACTTCTGCTAGCTAGCGATGCTAAGACTCCCTCACTTGTGATACACATTTTTTTTTTTAAAACTGTGGATGTTCCGCTGACGAACCACGGGTGGTTCCTCGAGAGGACGTCTCTCCCTCCACCACGGCCTGCCCGGCAACTGTTTTTTTGTCTCCCCTCCAAACCCTCCAGACACCACGACCTACATTTATTAGCCCAGGACTGCGGTGATGTTGGCCGGACACTCGCTCTCTCTCTCCCCGCATCGACAAGTTAGAAGAACCGCAGACCGGAGACGTTTACCTTCAGTCAGGCGGAGATCATTCTTCTGTCCTCAGAGGATTCCGGTTTCTTCCTTCTTCACACTTTCCTCGTTTTTTTTGTTTGTTTTTTTCTTACATTCAAGCCGGAGAATGTTGTGTCTCCAGCGGTCAGACACACGTTGATAGAAACAGGCGGTGCCGAGTGTTGCTGCAGACTGACTGGCCGAAGCTAGAGGAGGAGGAAGGAAAAAACAAACAACTTCCGGGAAACTGTCCTTCAAAATGAAAGGCCTGGATTTCCAAATGGATCACCCAGAGATGGATGGGGGACCATAACTGACATATGGGCTCAGTGTAGTGCCAGATGAATGTGGCAGTGAAAACTAAATATTGGATGTGAAAAAAAAAGATTAGGATGCTAGTAGGAAAAACACACAGTAACAAGTTATTTGACTTTTTACTTTCTATATTATTTTATTATTTTTCACTGCCAATTTAAGGTGGCACTTGTCCAACCCCATACATCGATGGACAACAAAACAGGAAGAAAAACTCTCACAAAATTTGAAACTTTAATTTAAATATTTACATTGGATGCGGTTATGGCAGGTCCACTGAAAATGCTTTCACTTTCTGGAGGTGAAATCTTGTTTACAATAACCACACCTACTCTGCTGCGATTGGTCAAACGTCAAGGTTTGTCACTGTGCGACACCGATCGTGAAACTAATTAACAAAATCCTGGGACCAATTTATAAAATAATGAAACTTATTTACAAAATTGTGACACTTAATTGAATAATTGTGAAACTAATTTACACAATTGTGACACTTAATTGAATAATTGTGAAACTAATTTACAAAATTGTAAAACTATTTACCCAAATCGTGAAACTAATTTACAAAATCGTGAAACAAATCTACAAAATCGTGAAACTAATTTACAAAATCTTGAAACAAATGTAAAAAATCATGAAACTATTTTCCAAAATTGAGAAACTAATTTACAAAACCGTGAAACTAATTTATAAAATGATGAAAATGTTTTCCAAAATCGTAACCAACTTATTCAGACTCCACATTCAAGAGAGAATGAAAGAAAAAAACACACACAATATAAATCAAGTAAATGCAAAGAGTCTTAAAGAAACAAATGAATTTAATAACAAATATTTGAAAACAAGGTGTACAATGCTTAATTGTAATAGTTTCACAGGAAAAACACTATAAATCTCTTCCCTTGCTTCAACACGAGTAAACTCATAGGTGAGTCATGCAGATGACATTTGAGGGCATGCTCTGCTCTGTTGACTTTTTATCATCTCCAGAAGTACAGCAGGCAGAACCAGACAACTTGAACCTGAAAGACACCACAAAACAGAGTTGAATTTTACGAATAAAACCTGTTTTAAGAAAAGCTCCTTAAGAAGCTGTAGTCCTTCTTGGCTGATAAATAACATTCTATACTGTACTGGTCGTATAATCATATAAACTAGTGGTATTTTTAAAATAAGCCTGTAATTATTGTAGCTCCAGAAAGTAGTCGAGGACTGTCATGTTTCCTTATATTGCCCTTTATCCCGAAAATCATAATCATGCCATCTATTTTTTGCTGAAGGTCCCTGAAATGTAGTCTGTGAAATAAAGGTTGGGTACCCTTGCTGTAACTAACCTCCCTTGTTTTTTTTGCTGTTGATGTATGTTTAAATAATATCTGTCGTTTACACATTGTATTCTGACCTCTGCATGTGCTCCATCTGCTGGATGGTGTCAGGAAGTGGCTTCTTGAATGTCTCCGGCAGGAAGAGACAGAGTATTACGCTGAGTATCGACAAAGAACCCACTAGGATCCATGGCAGGAACTGATAGATCGAAGCTGTGAACAGATCAGCAACGAAAACCATTTCAGTGACACTTCTCTTTAATGACCCTGGCAACATGGTTACTGAGATTTTAAATATGCTCACTTAGCTGCAGCAGATAAGGTGAGACAGCGGAAGCCACCCTGGAGAAGGTGGCACAGGAGGACATGGAGGTGTTGCGGATGACGGTGGGGGACAGTTCACCTGTGAACAGGTACAATATACCTGTACCACCCAGGACACCAAACTTCCCCAGTATCACCAGAGCCAGGGTCACAGCAGGTTGACCTGTGAGGAGCTTCTTTGTTAAAATCACACGTGGTGCTGCCTTAAAAAGTAGTAAAAAAAAATCGATCGTACATACTATGCATGGTAACTTGGATCAGCAATAATGCCAGAGCCCCAAGCAGAGTGAAGCTAATGTAGGAAAGGCGGCGGGGAAGATGTCGAGCTGCAAGCCACGACGCAGCGTAGCCCGGTAGCTCGACCGCGGACACCAGGAAGTAGTTGAGGAAGGGGCTTCCACTGAGGTTGGACATGTTGAATGACAGGCCAAAATAGCTGAAGCTCAGAGAAAACCTGAAACAGAGAGATGCGATTCACATAACAATAATAATTCAAGCTGTGTGGCTACATAATCATCTTGGCGGTGAATCACTAGGTGCTGGTGCACTAGTCGTCTGCTGTATAGGTGTTGTTGCTCCCAGTCCTAGCCCTTCTCTGCCAGATTGGATTTATTCCCCAATACTCTGGTGTCTTTTATTGTCTTTGCCTGGCACTGCTTTACATGGTCTCCAACTCCAGCCTGTGCTGGGAGTGGAAAGTTGACCTATAGGAATAGTATTTAATCCCTGTCTCTGCGCATTTATTTTAGATTAGGAAGGCACTTTTTCTATTCAGGCTTATGCTACTGAGGCAGCTGGGTAAGCCCCTTAACAACTGAGTGGTGAGTGATTTCTGGAGGCGGAGTGTGGTTTATTTGTCTAAGTCCAGCCATGGTATTCCTTTTGGGTCATTCCAATTTTTTGAGAATGTTTTAGCACCACATTATACCGCCGTGAACTGCACAGGTTTGATGTAGCCTTCTCAAAGATCAATGGTATAGGCTTGTTATTAATATACAGCTTGCGTTGCCGAGTTACCCTTTATGTTGAGGATTTTGTCTTTACTCACCAAACGAGCCATAGGACTAGGGTGTTTGTCCGCATGTTTGACGTCTTCAGCAGATCCCAAAAGGTCACTGGGTCAGTTTTCTTTTCGGCTTCCTTTTCACCCTATGCCAGAAGATGTTATTTCTCTTATTGATAATTCGTACTAGCAAAAAAAGGCAAACACGTTTCTACCTTAGCCACAGGGAAAACCACTTGCGGAGCCTCCACTCGGTTAATCAAAGCTGCTGATCTCAGCAAAATCTCGGCCTCATCCAAGCGACCACGAGACACCAGCCAACGAGGAGACTCTGGAATCAACCTGAAAGGCCAACCGAGCTTTGCAAGTTAATTTAATAAACCAACACCATTCATTTCTTTCTTTGTTACTAGTAACTATTTTGACATTTAACAAAATACAGTAAAACATTTTGAGCAGCCTAAGGCCCAAGAAGTAACAAGTGTCATTCTATATTATGAGGTCACTATCATTAAGGTAGAGTCTAGTCCAGATTAGGCATCGGTCAAAGGATGAAAAGTACTAACTGGAATTGGTTAAACTGACTTGAACTCAAAGTTCAGGGTCCAGTACTGATCTACTCTAGCTGACTCTAGGATCTTTTGAGGATGAAACCTTGATGTCGGGGGCGTCATAGCTCAGATGGTAGAGTGGTTGACTCATGTTCTGAGAGGTTGCGGGTTCAATCCCAGTTCCAGACAAGAACGTGGCTTTGTGTCCCTGAGCAAGACACTGATTGCTCCTGATGGTTGAGCTGGCGTGCTGCATTGCAGCCTACTCCCATCAGTGTGTGAATGGGTGAATTTTGTAACTTAGTGTAAAGCTCTTTGAGCGCTGAATAAGCATAGAAAGCGCTATATAAGTAAGAGCCATTTACCATTTTAGTACCAATAATTTGAAAGGCTACTCTCAAGGTTTATTCAGACACTCACCACCAGAAGGCCATGCAGAGAAGACCGGGAAGAGTCATTATCAAACACAGCCGTTCCCATGTCCTGACCAGGTAAGCTGCCCCTGGCATCAGCATCATACCAAACACGTAGAAGAACGGTAAGCTGAGACTTGAAAATATCACTCTTGTCCTCCCGATTAGGAATTCAGAGCCTAAAGAACAGAGCATACTCTAGTTAACTTGGTGACACATCATACCAGCATTAAATTACCTTTAAAATATGATCAAATGTAGTCTCTTCTTTAATTGATTTCATTATCTTGTCTTGACAATAATGTAGCTGACAGTCATGACCACAATATTGGTAAACAATTCTCTACCTAAAGCAGGAAGAGATCACCAATTGATCGCGTCTACCAACAATGTTTGGCTCGACTCTGATCACTCCTGAATTTGACTTATTTTGGATATTCCTGAAACTAATCCTGATGTTTTTAGCGTTACGTTTGTCTCTCTCTTTTTAGTTTGGTTTGAGTTCTGTTACGGTTGTGTCCCTGTATCCTGCGTTCTTGTTTTTTAAATTTGGGCCAAGTTGGAGCCTGTATTGAATGAACCCCCTTGTGCATATTCTTTATTAAGGACACTAACTTTAGACATACTTTAGTTTGTGTGACTTTGTCTGTGTCCTCTGACACTCCAGCAATGGCAGTTTAAACTGGCATTCGTGGACCCAGCGGAAATAACGTTTCCAGAAAGGGCTACTAAAAGTGGCTGCTGTGGACACATTCACATTATAAACACCAGGAACAGACTTGTAGCCTTGGGATTGTCCATGTCCTTCCAAAAATGTTACATTTTACATCCACAGACAAGTCTTTCTTCTCCTCATGCTTATAGGTTGAGTCAACATTTTGTCATTCTATCTGCCAGTCTACCAACAGTTGTCAAGGGTCTTGACCTTATGTCTATGGGCCAAATCTATCACAAAGACATTTTTCTGCTCTGTGTGAACCACCTGCTGTGAGGTCAGCTTCCAGAGCTCTGCTATTATCAACACTAAAGGCTTTATGTTTCTTATATACTGCCAACATGTGGCTTTCCATTCCACAGTTGACTCTCCACCCACTGCACCTGACCGTGGAGGAGCTGGCCAGCTCCTTCAGTGGCAGGCTCAGGCACCCCCAGTGTAGGACGGAGCGTTATAGAAGGTCCTTCATCCCAACTGGTGTCAGGATATTTAACTTTTTTTTTTACTTTATTTTATTCTGTTAATAGTGCTAATTTTCTAATACTGTAAATAATTTGTATATTTTTAAGATCGTTTTATTTTATTTTATTTTATTATCTCTTTTACTATTTCTTTTTTTCCATGCACTTTATTTTCATTGTCCTGCTGCTGCTGTTGTAAAAGTGTGTTTCCCCTCTGGGGATGAATAAACGTTTTATATTCTATTCTATTCTATTCTTTCCTTGACCAGACACGTTTACTCATTTCATTGAGATACATTGTTTTGGATGTGAAAAAGAGGAACACAAACCCATCACAAAGATGACGATGTAGTTGGTGATCTGACCCATGCCCATGATGAAGAAGATCAAGGTGAAGATCGGCCAGGATGGGGCCAACACCAGAAGCCCACTGAAGAGGCTTAGAATAGTAAAAGTCCCAAAGAGGACCGGTTTTCTGCCAAACCTGTAAGACAAAATGTGAAATTCCTACTTTTGTAGTGGAGGTGTTCATACTCTACCTCAGACAGCCCGGGGGCCACATGTGGCCCTTTCACTGTATTTATGCGGCCCTCGTAATGTCAAAGTATGATCATGTATAAATAGTTCTAATGCATTAACAAATGTATTTTGTATTTATTATTCAATTACATTTTCACATCACTTTTTATTATTTACTTTTTGTATGTAATTTTGTGAGTATATATTAATCCATCAAAACAAGTTAGTTGAAGAAATGTAAAGAAACTTATATATACAAGAATAAAATTGCAGCTCATTTAGCTTTATAAATGTCACGCCCAAATGACGAATATCTTTTTTTTTTTAGGGATTCTATCGTTGTTGCTTGACGGCCCCTAACAACATTTACAGAATTTAATGTGGCCCTTAAATAATTACAATTCCCCACCCCTGCTCTACCTCTACCCCATCAAAATACTACTTGGTGACTTGGTTATTAAATCTTTATTGTGAATATAATGTATCAACGACAAATCTAGGGATAACCAACAAAAGCAATAACCTGCACATGTCAGCCAATCAAGTGTTGTTCCCAGACCAGTAAGTAATAGCCCTGATAAGTAAAAGCCCTCGCCTGTAACAACACAGACAGATGGTCAGTCTCCAACTCATGGCTAAAAATCAATCAGCGTGAATAGCCAATAATGCAAATTAGGCAATTAAGTAATTTAGCAACCTCAAGACATACCTCATGTCATGCTTAGGATACTCTCAGGTTACCCCCCTGATCGCTCTTAAGAGTCATTTGGGGCCGTTTCGTACAGTTAAGGAAACACTTGGAGCTGTAAAACTGTTTTGACTTTAAAAAGGAAATATGATAGCTTTCTGCTATTGCTATATAAACTATAAACGAAAGGTAAAAGTGATAGTTCACCCAAAATTCAAACTTCACTCATTTTCTACACATTCTCATGTTGAGTTATAGACAAAAATGAATTAACTCTAAAATGAACAGATTACTCTGAAAATAATCCCAACCCTTAGTCCACATATGGGTGAGTAGAAAATGAGTGAAGTTTGAATATCATTTTAAACATTAACAATGTTTTGTACTTTATTTTTAATGCAGTGTGTCCTATAGAGCTGACTCATGTTTGTTTATAACTATGTTATTATGCAAAGCATTTTGTGACTCTGAGAGGATATATTATCCATCTTAAACAGGTCTTTATTTACAGCTTTGTTATACACAGATTCTTATTTTGAGAGAAAGTGGTAAAACGAACCATGAATCCATCTTTAGTGAGAGCAGATAACTTTAATAAGATGATGAAAATAGTCATAATGTGAAAGAAAAATGTAGTTTTTGTAGTCAACTGATGGCTCAGGACCCAAAAGTGGGGGCAAGGTAGATTTTCCTGGTAAAACAATACATCTGTTTGTATCCAGTATAACTACAATTACACTGCAACATGCTTTGCTGTGATGTTTACATATTAAATTTAATATAGTTACATATATTCTCTGATTTAAGACGGACTAGTTATCATAATCCTTTTTCCATTTCTGATCAAATTAAAATTATATTTTTGAACAAACTAATGTAAAATACTGCAAGGTGTGTCGTGCGTGTTACCTTTCCTTTAAGACTGAGACAGGTGAGGTGTTTTACAGTAACACTTTTGTTGTCAAATAAAAGGTAAAGTGAATGAGAGGGCTGCTGGTTTTACATGCATCCCTGGAAAAACTCAACGCAACATTTATATAAAATATTCACATTATACCAATCCTTATTTTCAAAAACCTCAGTGAGTAACATCAGAGGGCTGAAAGAGCCGCAAGTTATCGACCCCTGAGCTATACCTACCTCAAATTAGTATTGTACTTTATTCAAGCTTCACCTCAAGAACTACACTAAAGAACAGCTTCTGTCTATCCCTCCATTTACAACTTTAACTACCAGTCAAGGGAAAATAGGAGGACTTGGGTGAGGTAAGTAGCCTTACTCAAGTCCTCCTATTTGTCCTTTCCATCAGTTTTCTCTCTAAAAAACACCTGTAAGTAAAATAATCCTTATTCTATGACTCATTTTAAAAGACGTGATAACCTGCAGCATTATAATCCTAAATTATTTTTCCGATATATTAATGGTTACCGGTCAGAGATGGGGCCTGAGGCAAAGCACCCAGTAAGTCCACCCAGGAAGAAGAAGAAGGAGGTCAGGGGTTGCTTCCACTCGTCCTCACACACAAGGTTAAACTGCCAACAATGAGACAAGATTATAGTTAAGTTACTGTTACAATGAAAGGGCCCATTTGGCCCTTTTCCACCGACTGGTCTTAGCCCTACTGTGCTCAACTCGACTCTACCCGATTTGTGTTGCATTTCCATTGCATGGTTCATCAAGGCAGATACTTTTTTTAGTCCACTCTGGTTCCAAGCAAGCAATGCGGCAGTAACAAGGGAACGTTGACCAACTGCCGGACACGGATTGGTCAGAGATTGACGTCCCTAAAGCATCATCTTCGCGACTTCCATTTTTATAAAACCCAGTGAGAAGGATTACGGTATGTTGATCCGAAAAGTTGTTCAGTGGTCCCTGGACGAGGTCTGAGTTTCAGGTTAGTCCACCATTGCCTCCAAGTTTTACAGCACTACATCATGATGGTCCTGACCCCGCGAGTAGGTATCAGGGCTTCTGGAATCACAACAAAACCGAGTAGTGCTGAGTTGAGTCAAGTTGAATAGGGCTGAAACGGTATAATGTAAAAGCGCCAACTGTAGTAGAATATACTTCAGACTTTTGACAATCTTTTTACAAGTTGTCTCCATTCGTTGGGCAGTTTGTTTGCTTACCCTGAGCACTTCAGTCTAACATTGTTAGTACCTTGTACCACCAGTATTCTTGTGCTTTATTTGGGAGAGTTACAGGAAAAAACTGAGAAAAAGTATATACGCTTTATTTTTATTGGGAAGAGAATACATTTAAAGGTAGACAACACACAAATAGTATTCATATCTAGTTCTATAAGTATGTGTGGCCTTGTTGTCTCTCCATTTTTAAGTTTCAGATGAAGATGAGCAGCAGGGGTAAAGAGGTTTTATTGGGTGTGGTGACCACCAAGTATGTTTTCCCTTGAGGCCCTCGGCACCAGTCATTAGCGAGTTATTATATATTTTTTACTTTACATCGGTTTCAATGATTATTGTACCTGTGTGACAACTGTCGATTGAAAGTACTGGGTGTCGTAAGTCCATCCATCTTCACATCCCTCCTGTTCTAGGGTGGACAGCGAAACGTTTGTACTCGCTCCTTGCAAAGACAGGTTCCGAACCAGGTCCAGCCGGTACCGACTGCAGCTACTCCTTTCCAGCTGACCAGCCCCTTGCTGTCCAAGACACATCATTACACTTTATTTTCAGGCACATCAACACACCAGACTAGTTTAAACCAGCAATAACAAGTAGATCATTGGTAGACATGTTCCTGTCCCTTATTCCCAGAGAATATTCTTCATGGTAAAGTTAATTATTACATTAAAGTTGGGTTTTTGAAAACAATTAGACTGCTAAAGATACTTTTTGTATCTATGTGAACGTGATCCATTCCTTGATTAAGTCTCCTGAGGCAACACCAAAATAAACATACAACTACAATACCATCTCAATTTATACTCTATTTTGATTTCCAAAGCTGTGTCTTAATAAATCATTGAATCTAGCCTCTTAGGTGCTTTGGAGATTGCGTTACATTTATGGGCTTATGCCTATGTGGTTTAACGCATTATCTATTTACAGGTCAAGCAACACTTCCTGAACACACCTATGCACACAATGTGTTAGTGTACATGGATTTGTTGTCGTGGTGGATGCAAACAAAGTTCAAGGGATGACAAAATGCAAATATGAAGAACATAGATCAAAGGGAATAACACAAAGAAAATGATACAAATAAGAAATAAGAAATATTCATGGAATACACTTCATTAGGTGTTATGGACCCATCACTTTAATACCTTTTCCAGTTCTGTCTGGTCGCGAGAGGCGTCCTTTAGCCTCCCCCAGGTTACCATCCACAAACCAGGATCTCAGAGCAACCATCTGCTGTGTTTTTAGCTTGAGCCAGAGAGTAGATTTTACCGGTACAAACCACTTTCCCCTCTTCTGACCCTCGTCTGTACTAGGATGAGAACAGAACTCTGGGAAAAGGGTCTAAAATAAAGTCTATTTATTTATGTGGATTTGCTTAGAGTTTATTTTTGCCTTTGCTCAATGGATTCCCAGTAAGAATCTACTTTAACTCCAGCACATCCACAGTACTGTTTCTTGGACAGTGGTACACATAACCCTCATCTTCTACCTTCACTTGCTCCTCAAGTCCATCAATGTATCCGTTGCAATCCTACGCTATACCTCACAGATACATCACAGTCAATGGAAGCCAACAAGAAAGACATAAATATATCAAACTCTGTGTTTTTAATCCATGGATTCTGTTTTGGAAAAACGCTAAAGTTCTTTGAAACATATTTGTAAGATATTTGGAAATAATTTCAACAAAACTTACTACTAACTTAGGTCAAAACATTTGGCAAAATACTAATACTTTTTCTGAGTATTCCTTACGGACTAAAAGTCCTTTTTTCTCCATTTGCACATCTTTGAAACCATACGATGAAAAAAAAAAAATCTTAATTGGAATGAAGGGATCTGACCTGTAAAGGGATGCTGGCCTGGATCCACTCCTGGCTCAGGTTGGCATGTGATGGGATGCTGCACTGGTGTGTCGGGGCTGCCAGCAGGAAGAATAGACTCAAGAGGTTACATCCTCCCGGGATGCCGGACAGACAGAGCAGGAAGAAGACCCTCTTCTGGAATGGGCCCCAGTTACCAAGAAAAGACACCAGCTCCTCGTAGTTCTGCATCCTACCCACAGCGCCTGGACCGGCGGCTAGAAGTAGCTTGTTCCTTTCTGTAATTCTTCGTCAAAGACCTTTCAAGAAACAAGCTCCAGTTAATTTAAAACCATTGAGCCTTTCCCCTCCCATTGCACTCCCTTGTACACGTTTCAGACACAATCATGTCAATGATTCAAGAGACCAGTCATGATGAAGTGAGTTTCATCAGGTTAGCGATATACTATGATACTTGATGAGCAAGTACGGCAAAAACAAAGGCATAACTTTTTGTGCGATGTCATATAGATAAGCTATATATATATATTTAATCTTTAATTATATACTTTACATAAATGAGATTTCTAAAAGAAATTGAATAAAAATGGTGTTTTTTTTAAATAATCCACATTACACAACAAAATATGAGTTTGGATCAATGACGAGTTAAAAAAGGTCGAAAGACAATTTAAACCGTAACACGTAATACTAGAAATTATAATTGGATTTGTCTTATAAACTTTTTATAATTTAAGTCACACTCAGGTCCTGGGTGCAGGATTCCAACCCACTAAGTCATTTTGTGTGGCCTGTTGGATGGTTAGCTCTATCCAATGTGGATTTATGTTTGTGTTGATATTCTGACATTTTTTTGCCCCCTTGTATGATTGTGTTTGATAAGTGTTTTTGTTAAAAAGTTTCATATTGATGAATAATAAATTTGGAGTTATCAAACTTTACCCTTTAATATTACATTTTCCAACCATATAAAATCTTTTTTATAATCACATTTATGTCCTTTTTTGTGTCTTTCCCTTAAATAGCAATAAACTTGATTTATACTTTCAGGTATCACCTGGTTTTGTGGTTCTTAATTTAAATTAACACAAGATAGCAAAAAAATAAATAAAAAATCGCAAATATTGTGCGATGAAAGAGTTATGTATTATTCATGATAGGCAAATACATATAACCATTGTGTCCGGAGGGTCAGTAACGTTGTAAAAATGTATAGATCTAGAATCTTCTCAGTCACTCAAGGATAGTTATCCCTAATTTTCAGGCCTATTCAGATACAAAAAAACACAAAAAACACAATGTATTCCACTCGCACACGTGCCGGAAGTAGACCTTAAATTGGGTAAATATTTGTGTCAAGCTTGTTTATCTGCGTCACAAAACTATCAAGAGATATTCTTTGAACTCTAATCATTTAAAGGGAAAACTAGTTTGAGCTCCTCTCAAAACACTTTGAGTCTTTGAGGACAGTAGTTCCGGGCTGCTGATTGATGAGAACATTTCTTGATCACACTTTAACTCGAGTGATGATAAACAAGGTCCGGTGAATGATCACACTTTTGTCCGGTAAAGTCTTGTTCATGGTGTTGTGACATAAAAACTGTCAGGCATTTTTTAACCAGCAGGTGAAGAATGTGACGCAACGAAGGAGAAGTGTTGAGGCTAAAATGCTCCATCTAAAATTTAAATAACTCGGGAGTAAAATATTTAAACATAAAAATGAATCAAAGACATCATCGTGCCTCTGAAAGCTCACAATTAAAAGTGTCTCTTTTGGGCCGATTATCACAAACATCATCAAGGGCTGCAAAACCTGTCAAACTACCATCAATCAGGATACTGGAATAAAAACAAAATCCTGTCCAACAAAATTCCAGTACGTAGTTCTAACTTGCAACCAAATTAGGAGTGGATTCGACGAAAGTGAGAGGAGAGATCAACAGAAAATGCTGCAGCATCAGTTACCAGATTCATTTGTGGTGGGCGGACGTTCTGGACGACACCTCGCATCGCTATGACTCATTGCAGATGAAAATTCTTTCCGGAGCATGATGAGGCTTCACTCACTTTATACTTGTTGAATTAGTTTCTGGTGTTGCAGGTTCTACAAAGAAACTTTTTTTTTAATTTCTTCATAATAATTAATTTACAGCGTAACTGGCACTAAATGTATTTCAAATTTGTTTCATTTTTTACTGATATAGGTTTATTGCTTTAAATTATTAGGAAAAAATGTGGATTATTTAGTATAAAAAGATTAAAGATAATACTAAATGTAAATAAGAACTAATTTGAGACGGATATACTTCCACAAAATCATATATAGGTCAGTGGATTATAAATGGTGACATTCCTGAATAAATGCATGTAATTATATAAATAAAAGCTTTTTTGAATCTGGAAGAAACATTTCTTTACAGAATAAAAACCAAAAAAGCAAACCAATGAAACTGGACGATCATTTAAAACACACACAAATACACACTTGCAAAGAGTAGGACAGCAAACTTATATAAAAAAGTGACATAACAAGTTGAGTTTAATCCGATTCCACCATTTCCTCCGACTCAATGACACAAAAAAAACACCATATTTACATGTTTTTGCTGCCATTAAATTGTTCAGTTCTGGAAGACGATGTGGATTCAAGGCGGAAGGAAGTAGAACTCACCAGTAGAAGAGGTAACACACACAAAAACGACAAAGAAAATGTTGATGCTAACTCCTAAATACCGCCTCTGGATTGAAGGATGAAGATGAACTTGTCACTCTGTCAACAAACAAACCCAGTCAGTCATTTATGTTTGCTCATGTTTTCTCATTCAGTGATCAGCACCACCGTCATTACATTGTTATGATGGCAATCATTGATGATTAAGGATTAAGGGTTTTTGGGTCATACAAAAGGTCAAAATAATGTCATGAGCACTTAAAGTTAAGTTTCTTGTCTTCCGCCTTTTTTTTTTCCTTTGGTTCTGTTGTGGGTTTTAGGTAGAACTTTATGAATCCATTTGGATATGTTCCTTTTAGGAAAGTTTTCCTGAGTGCAGGAGCATCCGGTCCCGGAAAAAGCTGCCACGTTATATCATCTCCAAACATCTTCTGGTGCGAGTCCATGACAAAAAAAAATTGATCTCCGACAGAAACGAAGTTGTGCAACGCGGCGATGAAGTCTTCTTCCATCTCAAGGGTAGAGAATTGATCCCGGGCTTGCCGTGATCCGGCCAGGAGCGAAGACCTGAAAGGCGGAGCAAGAGAACGGATGGAGCGAGATGGTAGGTTGAAGGTGTGTGGTGGGAGCTTGGAGGAGAGGTGGGGGAGGGACGGGGGAGTGCAAGGTGCATGCGAGGGAGGGGCTGACCATGTCCTTGATCGGTGAAGAGAAGAAAAGAGATATAACTCCATGAACTGAAAACACAGGAGGTCATCATTGAGAGCTGTCACTCACAGAGGGGATGCTTCGTTGCGGCTTGTGATAGGGACTGTACTTGGGCTTGCTGGGTTTCCCGGCAACTCTGTCCTTGTGCCTCCTGCTGGATATATGCTGTAATGACAAGGTACATGACTGGCCCTCAGCAAACATGTCAATCCAACACATTTTTTTCTTTTACACGCTTCTTAATTCCACCCTAACCACTAGTTTGACATGATCAGATTTGATTTGAACGCATACAGATCTTACTGACTTGTCTTGTTGTTTTACTTTGACACTTCCCATTTGGTTTTGTTGTCATGAGCTGCGCCTGTTGCTGTGCCTTAGCAGCTATGGTACTTAGTCAGTTCTATCCAAGTAACAGGCCTCATTGTAAATTATATGTTAACAGTGAGTTTGTTAATTTTTGTGTTTAAAGTAAACTTTAGGCCCTTGAGGTAGCAGCAGTTATTACATCCTAAATGAACAATAAAATGTTACAATGTCCTGGATGTAACTGAGGATAAGAGGATACAGTCGACATCTGCAGATTTTAAAGCTAATGTTTGGACATATTTTTCATCAAGAGTTAAGCGTTCGGTAAATTTGGCAATGCCAGAGTCAAGACTAAAAATAAATCTTTGTTCCCACTGTATCACATTATATCGCATTATATCGCAATTAATCGTATCTTTGCCCCTGTGTTGTGATATGTATCGATCGATCATTCACACTAATTATCGTGTCATTGTTCCATTCAATAACGTATTCTATTTTTAAAATTATATGCTAAGAAAAGCAGTAGTTTAACGATGTAATCAGTCATAGTGTTATTTGTCAGTTATTTGTGTCATTGATTTGTGATGAAAGTGAGTGTTCCTGTGTGTCTCCCCCAATAAATTAACTTGATAGACCGGCCATGAAAGAAAGTTAGCAGCTAGTTTTTTCATATTTGGTTAAACACGATAATAATTATTTAGCCATTATTCATCCAATCACATATCATATTAAAGTAGACCTACATCTCTTTAGAAACTGTTTTATCCAGATGTCAGGGTTAAATGAAATGTGTCAAACTCATGTGGCAAGTGTCCTGCTCAATGGTTGGTTTAAGTTCATGCTGATATAATGACCTGAAAAGGTGCCAATGTTTCAAATAAGATAAGGCATCATGTAAACAATAATAACAAATTTAAGGACGACAAACACAGATAATTGAGATAAACTGAGCCTCAAAAATCCCAATCTGACTCATAGGTAAATAAATATTTTGTTCAACTTAAAGTTTCTTAGATTGATTTTGACACCACTGATGTAGGGGATGAGAACATTAACGATATAAATATAAAACAACACTAGTGGCCGACCTAGCAAGGTAGGTATTGTGGGACTTGGACTCTCGGCTAAAAAATATCAATGGAAACGTCTTTGATACAGAGTAGCAAGTGGTTTCATGTTTACCTGCTTGAGCTGGACCTCAGAGTTCACGTGGACATCACAGATCTGGCAGTGGAAGGTTTTGTTCTGGAGGCCTGATCCCTTCGCTATGGAGCTGCTTGTGTTTTCCTGCTTGGTGCCGGGTCGTGGATAGGACTTGATTGGACCGGCGCCGCTTCGAGCGTTCATCATGGTTTTGTGCTTCGTACCTGAAGAAAGACGAGTATAAAGTAACCTGCATTCTTTGGGTTCACTCCAGTCGTCCTCCGCCAGTCCAAGAGGTCGATTAAGTTCTCTAGATTGTTTGTCGGCTCCGGCCAACTGCAGCCCCAATAAGGGGAAAAGTCGGGAGCTAAAAGTGTAGCTCACCGGCATTGTGAGCCTCTAGCTGAGACAGAGAGTTGACGGCGACTTTGCAGAGCGAGCAGTACAACAGTTTCTTGGCCTTTTCCTCTTCCGACTCCGCCGGAGGTGACTCCTCTCTGTCCGGAGCGGGAGTGACGCTGTGTGCAGGAGAGGGGGAGAAGGTGGAGGGGGAAATTAAAGTGGGGAGAACAGATGGTTTGGAAAGAGGCTCACTTTCTTCTTCGCTGGAGGAGACCGGTGGGAAGGAGGATAAAGGGGGAGAGGAAGAAGGAGGGAGGATTGATTTAAGTTCTGGACGAAGACACTGGAGGTTAGACTTCACTGAGTCATGATCACATGGTTCACTCGATCCACCTGGGAACTGACCAGAGACAGCGAGGGGAGGACCGGAGTCGTTTGAGCTGCTTCCTTTGCTTTCTTTCAGGATCGACAGCGTGATTTTATTCCCTTGAGACTTCAGCTTCTTTGCGTGGCGGCTGCCTTGGTAGTGAGCGTCAGCCTGGGCCTGGACAAGACATCAGATATTACTACATCACAACTACAGTACATTTCAATTGACAATAACGCTCCAAAGAACAGTAAGAATCAGTCAAAAATGTTGGCATTTTCACCTACATCTGAATTGAACTTAAGCTGGCAGACGCAGCAGGAAATCACCTGCCTCTCTTTGGGCACCAAAGTGACGCCGAAGGTGTGATTGATGATTGCTTTTTGTATCGGATCCATCTGTGGAGGACAACAGAGGCCAGAGGTCATGTACTGTGTCCACACCAGAGTGTAGAAATACACACTAATACACTCGTTGTTGTAGTTAACCCACCAAGTTGAGGTTTGGGAAGGGTCCGCTGGGCGATGTCCTCTCTTCAGGATAAGGCAATAAGAGTTTCAACGAGGGACCCCCCATGTTGCACATGACCTTTTGCAAGGCACTTTCCACTGGGGAACCCATGCTTCCTGTAAAAAGAAATACTTGTTATTTTACACCCGACTAGTTCTGGGCCTTGCAGGAACTGCAGGAATGTGGTCTGACCAAATAAAGGGCAAGGCTGAGTAGGACGACCCAGGTAAACGGAACCTTGTTATCTTACTATGGTGCCCTTCTTTGGTCCTAACATTTTTTAACGCTAGAAAATATCATTGCCGTGTCCAATGTCCGGGACCTTAAGATCTACAGGAACATAAAGAAGCTCATGCCACCTGCCTTCAATCAATTCCAGTTCACATACAGAAGTACAGCGCAATTTTTTTTGATTTATTTACCACCACCCTGATGATCGCAAACGTGCAAAAACTCTCCGGTCGACACTTGTGGTCAAGACCGCCTGAGCTGAGAACCAGACCCTATAAAGACTGAATGAGTCAAGGCCGATACTTTGCAGGATTGAAACCAAGTACAAGACCATAGAAAATAGTACACACACCATATACACAATAACATGATCATTTTGAAGAAGGCTTACCAGGAGCAGAAAGTAATCCTGTTCCATTATGCTTCAAGACCACCATTACTAGATCAAGACAAAGTCAATTCCACAGACCGTCGAGACCAATACGAGATCAAGACCAAAACGATACCCAGACAACAAATGAGTGGTCTTGAGGCCAATATTGGTCTACTGTTGTTGTTGCCGGGGGTTATGTGCCCAGACAATTTTATTCTATCTTCACCGACATGACTGCTTAACTAGCTCACACAAGAACCTAGAAAACATAAGGCCCTGATATGAAAATCCTAAACAACAACATGGATGTTCCGTACAGAACCAATGGGACAAGTCAAGGTCAATACTTAAATAATGCTAACTTTGATTGAAGGGGGTGTTGTATCTGGAACACATTTTTTATCCTATTCATAGGCAACCAACAGAGGTATAGAACAATAACATATGTTTTTTTTTTTTACCGTACTCAACAAGACACTCCTAGATCAGCTGACGACCCCGGCATTCTTAAAGATGACCAAGAAAAAAACCCTGTCAAGATATCATAACTTGGAACTCTGACCAAGAATGTCATTTGGTTTAGTTAGGGATTAAATAAATTGGATTTTTCAGCTATATTTGTGCCGTTTCTTTCTTTAATCGTAACTTAAGTGAACAAAAATGTGCTCTGGAAATAGTAATATATAAATAAATAAGATAAACGCTACATGTCCATATGCTCTAAGTGATCATAGCAGCTGTTATCATCACTTGCCATCTATTTATTTGTATTATTTAAAATACCAAGGAAAGGTTAAAATAAAAAACAACCCAGAGATTCATCATAAATGAGGAAGAAATACCTGATGCCTGGTGTGACACTCCACCGGCCTTCAGCTGTGTTACCCTGCGCTGGTGGGATCTTCCTTTGTAGTGGAGCTGTACCTGAGCGGCAGATGTCAGCTGGAGATTGCAGACCTCACACAGCAACAAGATCTGTCCTGAATAAGAGAAGATCGACACCTCAGAGCGAGCGAGGGATACTGGACATTGATTGCAACTGAGGGAATGTAAGAAATAGAAATAGGAATATATGGCTGAGGATCCAAGACGTGCATTAGAAGAACAAATGAGATTATTGGACGGCAACAATCTGTCATCCACCTATTTTTAAATTTGCCAGAAACCCCAGATGGAACCAGGGACCTTTTTAGCTCTCCTCAGAACTGGGTCACTTTGTAATAATCAGTCATGATTTTGAGGGCTGTATAAAGTCTTATTTTCATACCATTGCCAGACACAGAGATTCTACCAGCAGAGGTTGTGGGTTCCACAGATGAACATATCGGATCCATGTCCATGTCTGAAACAGAGATAAAAATCTGATGATGGTGGGAAGTTATTTAATTATTGACGTTCTGATGAAGCTTCATGAAGCAGTGTCATTATTTTCAGAGTCCACTAGATGGCGGTCTCTGCCCAATTTTCCTTTGTTTGAACAACTGTTCTAATGAAACATAATTTTTAAACTAATGGCACCACCTACTGACCTCAAAACAACATGACACTGCTTTATGAAGCTTCATCAGACCATCATTACTTTTAATCTACTGAATGTGATGAGCAATACAGGAGAAGGTGTTAGGGTGGCTGACAATGACAGTCAGACACTCCATCCTACAGTGTTGCATTCTTTGGAACATATAAGAAAAGGTAATATATGCATCATATAGTTTGTATACCAAGTAAAGGTTTTAAATATCTCTTGATACCTTCACAGTTATGGAACTAGAGATTAGTTAAGGGGCGTCTCTTTGGGTGGTACTATGAGTTAGTCAGTCTCCAGTATGTCATCTTGTGTACCCCAGTGTCTCAGGTGTTTTGGCCTATTACGACTATATATCTCCAGAGGGATTAATGAAGTCAATCCATCCATCCGTCCAACCTTCCATCCTTCCTTCCTTCCTTCCTTCCTTCCTTCCTTCCTTCCTTCCTTCCTTCCTTCCTTCCTTCCTTCCTTCCTTCCTTCCTTCCTTCCTTCCTTCCTTCCTTCCTTCCTTCCTTCCTTCCTTCCTTCCTTCCTTCCTTCCTTCCTTCCTTCCTTCCTTCCTTCCATCCATCCATCCATCCATCCATCCATCCATCCATCCATCCATCCATCCATCCATCCATCCATAAATCTGCCCATACATCTGTTGTTCCATCCATCCATCCGTCCATACATCTGTCGTTTGATCCATCCTTCCATCCATCCATCCATCCTTCCATCCATCCATCCATCCATCCATCCATCCATCCATCCATCCATCCATCCATCCATCCATCCATCCATCCATCCATCCATCCATCCATCCATCCATCCATCCATCCATCCATCCATCCATCCATCCATCCATCGTCCATTAATCTGTCGATACATCTGTCGTTCCATCCATCCATCTGTCCATCCATCCGTCCATACATCTGTCGTTTGATCCATCCATCCATACATCTGTCGTTTGATCCATCCATCCACCCATCCATCCGTCCATACATCTGTCGTTTGATCCATCCATCCATACATCTGTCATTTGATCCATCAATCCACCCATCCATCTGTCCATAAATCTGTCCATACATCCGTCGTTCCATCCTTCCATCCTTCCATCCATCCATCCATAAATCTGTTGTTCGATCCATCCATTCATCCATCCATCCATCCATTAAATCCAACACATTTTACAGGGCCTGACTTTCTTTGTTAATCTAATAGGGGAACTAACTAGGAGTTCCATGCAGCACGCCTCTACTGGATGAACTAATGTCCTCTCATTCACTTGCTAATTCTGCAAATCTCAGCCTTCAGCAATGGCACAGTGAAATTCCTGGATGTAGATCCGTATGCAGGAACTCAACCAAAGAACCTGGACTGGTCGTAAGTTGGTTACTGTAATTAAGGGTAGGATGATCATCCTTTAACTTAAGTCCACCTGATTATCCCAGTCTCGGGCTGCATTCAGTGGGCATGAGTTGGCGGAGGCAGACTCATTGAGCGACTTTACCCGTCCTGGATAAACGGTCTTGGTTGCCAAGCAGTCGTCTTACCTTGCGGGGGCTTGGTGAGGTTATTTTAGTGCAGTTTCCAAATATTTCAGAACCTGGTTGTGGCAGCAGGTGTATGCGCCTTGGAACCCACGTAGATGTATTTCAGTTTTTTTCACGACAGCACACTGAGGGCAGGTACGCTTCTGTACTAGGGAAATTTATTTCCATTAAAACAAGAATCTTCTTCTTTTTCTTTTAGAAACCATCCACCAGTCCCACCTGCCACAAAACAACCTACCATCATGCTACATTTTAAAAGGCTTTACACTACCTTAGGAATGTATTGCACCTAAACACTTGAAGAAACCAGTGAAGGAGTCCAGAGTCCACTAAAATATGGATCAGTAGTATTATATTTTTTCATTCAGTCACTCACAGAAACCTCTAACCTCACATGCCGGAGGGTATACTGAATAAATAAACTAATGGAGATTCAAAAAGACACAGAGTGGTTTCTGAGTATTTGACCCTTACCCTGAGGCCAGTGGTTGGTAAAAGCAGAGACACACAATCTCAACCACAGAACCACACAAACACTGGCATATAAAAAAGCAGATTTTTTTTTAGCTCCAGCACAAGATTACAGGGGTTGGAAACATATGTGGATGATAAGTGGAAGTAGAAATTTGACGTCTACTGAACGATACATGAAGTTAAAAAATAGAATAACAACTTCTTTTCACAGCTACACACAACAACTTCGTTGTTCAACATTGATATTACTCTTAATCTGTGACTTTAAGGTAGTGCTCACTGTGATTTGAATCAACTTGGGAAGTCAACAAAAAAAAAAGAAATCGTTTTGGATCAGGAATTACATTTGTTTCACGTGGGCTGATTTGTACGTTGCCATGGAAATCTGTGAAATGTGTCAAACGGTAAATGTCAGAATTTAGAACCAAACACTGAGCTTCCTCCCACAGCTGCATGTAGGTTACCCAGCGCCGAGCACAGTATCACACACTATGATTGGTCGAGTCACAAGAAGATTGCAGGATTGAGATTATAATCCGGAGATAAATTGTGTGTGTGTGTGTGTGTGTGTGTTTGTGTGTGTGCGCGAGAGCCTGTGAGTGTGGTATAATCCAGGCTCTAAAAGTTGCAGTTGCCATGGTAATAAATCTCTAGTCACATACCAGCAACATACTCAAACACAGACACACAAAATATAAATAAATTGCATATATGTTGAGACTACAAATTCAAATTATCCAACTGTAACAAAATAAAAATAAAAATAGCATGTCAGCCATTGTGTATCTTCTTCATCTTTACATTAACCTGTATTTTCACATGACTTACTCTCACCGTTAGTGGATGACACCATCTTGTTTTCAGACTTACTCAACAGCTCTGCTGTGACATCGTTCCAATCTCATGCAGTACCTGAAACATACCACTAGAGCTCAACATCCTTCCTCCTCCTGAACGAACAATGGCCGGTGGCTAATCCCATACTGGTCGTTTGTGTGCAGGATGTTGAGATAGAAACCTCTTCACCAAGACTCACGACTCCCCGTGGGTGCTGTCAAAAAAAAGCGGATTCTCACCCTTACTGAGTTAATGCTTGGCTGCTTCCCCCACTTGGACTATGTTCGCTTCAACACTAAGGAGCCTGTTTAAGACTTTTTGTGAGGGGTAAATAGACATTGAGGTTGAATGTAAGTAAGTAAGTAATGGCTATGTCTGGACAGATCTAGATGAAATGTTCTCTACTTCCTCTTTTCAACCATCTTTCCAGTCTTCCCCTGATCGTCAGCTGGACCTTTGAAAAGACGTGTCCTATACCTATGGTTGTTGTTAAGAACCTCCGATTTTGGCCATTCATCACCATGTTCTGCTCCCATGGTGGAACTATAGACTACTACTCAGTTCAGCCTTTAACACAATAATCCTTCCTCAATTTAAGAGACACTCAGAAAAACCAAATGTATTTGTCATGTTGTGTAATATTTAATCTTTTCTATTTAAGTGAAATACACGGCCGCTACAGGATGTCTTCCTTTAAGCCGAGTGTTGCATTCAATTGTTATGGCTGACATTATCAGAAAATCTGATTTGTCCGGATTTGCAAGTCTCAAGCAGTATTTAGAAAATGTAAAAATACTTTGAGTTTAAAGTTCAAATTGTAACTTTGAAATCAAATAAAAGCAGCCTGGTACAGAGAGATGGAAAACAGAGGAAACTGTGTAAAGCAACTTAAACCACAGACTATGATGACCTCACTTCAAACTCATCAAACATTCAACATGTTCTCCTTTGGTAAGTAATTAAGAAAGAAACCTGACACACAAACACACACGCACACACACACACACACACACACACAATGTTTTGACTACTGTTTCTACTCTTAAGAAGTGAAGTTAAACGAAGACAGTGCAGTACCTTTGACTAACTAGTTTGATGGTCACGGTTCATTGATGGATTAATCTCAGGAGTAGCATTAGCATTAGCTGAGCAACAGATTTGTTATTATTATAAGTAAAATTAATAGTGGTAGAATCAGAAAACTTACTAGTATCAATAGTTGCAAAACAATTGTGTTATTATTAGAAGTCATAGTAGTAAACAATTTCCTGAAGGAGACCTCCTGAGGGATCAATTTAGTTCTACCTTACCTTACCTTACCTTAGTAAAAATATAAGAAGTAGAAGCAGACCTATTATTAGTAGAAGTAATAGTAGCACTAGTAGCAAAATGTTATGATTATTATGATATCATTACATGTAGTACTAATAATTATATAAGCAGAAGAAGTCATATTATTAGGAAAAAAGGTAGTAACAGTAGTAGCAACACTACTATCGCTATAATTATTAAGATTACTTATAATCATATAACTAGTAGAAGTTGTAGTATTAGTAGAAGTTGTAGTAGTAGCAACACCATTATTATTATTATAAGTAATAAGGATTTGAGCAGTCGTAGCAACACTGTTATTATTTTTATTTTCATTAGTACTAGTAATAATAGCAGTAGCAGCAGTCTCAGTATTAAGAAGTAGTAGTAGTAGAAGCAAAACTATTATTATTAGTATTAATACAATTTGTAGCAGTCATAGTACTATTAGCAAAATTAAAAAATTAACAGTAGTAAAAATAGAAGTAGCAACAGAATTAGTATACGAGTATATTTACAACTTTATTGCCACTTAACGTCCCTGTTATTATTATTACGTGTACTTATAATCATATAACTAATAGAAGTTGTAGTATTAATAGAAGTTGTAGTAGTAGCAACACTATTATTATTATTATTATAAGTAATTATATAAATTTGAGCAGCCGTATTAGTAAAGTTAATACTAAAAGTAGAAGCAGTTGTATTGAAACCATTATAATTATGATTATTATTAGTAATAAATGTAATAACAGGTGTAATATTAGTGGCAACACTGTTATTATTTTTTATTATCATTAGTACTAGTAATAATAGAAGTAGTAGCAGTCTCAGTATTAAGTAGTAGTAGAAGGAAAACTACTACTATTATTAGGAGTAATACAATTTTTAGCAGTCGTAGTATTTTTAGCAAAACTATTACCTTTATTATAAGCAGTAGTAATAAAATAAGTATCAGCAGCATTAGTATACGAGTATATTTACAACTTTATTGACAGTAAACGTTCTTGGAAAGAAATGTGTAGGTTCATGTTTATTTATAGATCAACGAACCATCACGACCAACTGTCTCCTACATGACGTCATCCACGAGCAGCCTCGGCATCCTTCTCTTATTCTCTCTGAAAGTGATTCTAAATGATGTTAAACTCAGTGTTTTATCAATCATGGCTCAGAAGATCCTCTAGAAAGAAATTCAATCTTGACATCAACACCTACACAAACACACGAGATCAGAGCAGCGAGTCATAAGTGAGAGAAACTAAACCACATATTGTTTACTAAACTAAATATTCAGAATACAAATGGATTTTTTATTTCTTAACGAATTAAATAGATTTAAAAAACGTGTTAGAAATTGTTTATTTTATGTTGTCAAATTTATTTCATTATTATATCATCACAACATTTATCTTCCATATAGACCTTTTGATAATATATTAAATGTATTATATTTAAAGGTTAAAAAACGAGTTCATAGACAGTAAAAGTAGAAAAGTCACTCACCGAGGAAGGAAGACTGACCGCAGGACGAACTCCAGCGACTCAAAAGGACATTTAAAAAATAAATATTTAGTGTGATGTAACACCTGGATTATCTAGTGTCGTGTCAGAGTCAAAACACAATTGAAGAAGTGATTGAATCCTCCGTCAGTGATCCTGTCACTCATCAGACCTGCCGGAGTCTGCGTCGCCGCTCCGAGGAGTCCAGACTGCGCATGCTCAGTGGTAACTGGTACATTTCATTCATTCTCGCACAAAAACCGCTGATGGATCACGTGCAATAAAATTCGTTTTTTTACTCGGAAACTTACTACCACTCGCTTTTCCGCGAATGTAGGAAAATAAATAAATCGTAAGAGAAGTTTCACAATAAAAGCACGTTGCAGCGATAAAGCGGCGATATGAAGTCTACATTATTTAAATCCCATTGGTTAAAAGGAAACGTATTAATGCAAATATATTTGTGCCTTAATATAGTTATTTCGAATTCTTCAAGGTTACATCAGTGGGTGACTGTCACTAAACCAAAATTGTGAGAGAGACATAACATTATATTATATCGTTCCCATTTTGGTGGCTTGTTGGTTCATTGATTGTTGACGCTTTACCTTCAGTTTATAACCCGAAAATTTGAGGGGAGCATTTCTTCATCATCTATCCATCATCAGGGACCATCGTCTTCATCAGACACACTGACCTTAGAATGCTGGATAATCGATGCAAAAGATACTGAACATAGATCGGAAAACAGATAAAATACTAAAACTAAAAGACTTTCAAACTATATCCACATGAATATAAATAAAACACGATTTAAAAAAATCATTTACCATTTCAATGTTCTTTAATTTTTTTTATCTAAAATGTTTCTTGACATGAATAATCACTTTACAGTACAAAATAGAACAAAACTGAAAGATGTAATCATGGGATTGGAAAAAAAAGGTTTTATCTTCTACTCTTTGTGTTTCGTTCCACATCTCTGTTCTCCTTGTTTCTCTCTCTGTCCCTCTCTTTGTGACCGTCTCTGTCCCCCTCTTTCTCTTTGTGACCATCTCTGTCCCTCTCTTTTGGATCGTCTCCGTCTCTCTCTTTGTGACCGTCTCTGTCCCGATGACCATCTCTTTCCCTCCGTTTTTCACCATCTCTTTCCCTCTGTTTTTCCCCATCTCTCTCCCTCTCTTTGTGACCGTCTCTGTCTCTCTGTTTTTCACCGCCTCTGTCTCTCTGTTTTTCACCGCCTCTGTCTCGCTGACCATCTCTTTCCCTCTGTTTTTCACCATCTCCGTCTCTCTCTCGGTCATGTTCTCTCTGCCTCTTTTCATTTCTCCCCCTCCTCTCATCCTCTTGTTCCCTCTCCTCATAATCCCTATCCTGACCTCTGTCTCTATCCCTTCTTTCATCGTCCCTCTGTCCGCCTCTCTCCCTCTCTTCACCTCTCAACCGTCCTTTGGAGTCGTCTTTATGTCTCTTGGCTTTCTCTTCCCTGCCCTGCTCTCTTCTATCCTTCCTCCCGGGCTTCTCGTCGTCGTCACTCCTGCGTGCGGCTCGATTCTTGGTTTTGCTTTTCTTCTTGTCCTTTTTCACGTCATGCCGTTCTTTTCTCTTCTTCTTCTTGGGTCTGCTGTCCGAATCTGAGAAGACAAACCATCAGGGCTGTATTGAAACACTCTCACCATATGATCGATATATTCATCAACAATAAGATTCAATACTAGACATTTAAATCATCTTCTCATTTATTTTAAGTTGATACTGTGGTTATGATTAAGTCTTGCAACACATGCCGTCCTTTAACTGCATTTATGTAGCCCTCATGAGGTTGAGATCATGTAGAAAATAACATCTTGCGTTTGTTTTTATTTACTAGTTAAAATCTAAATATGACTACCGTTAGACACACCGGATGATAAGGCGCACCTTCAATGAATGGTCTATGTTAGAACTGTTTCCATAAAAAGGGCGCAACGGTTTATAAGGTGCATAGTATAAAAGATAAAGTCAAACGTTTGACTGGGGTTGTGTTATGCATCCACTAGATAAAGCTGTGCTAAAGGGAATGTCAACAAAACGGTCAGATAAAGTCAAACTTTATTAAGCGTTCTGACAACTCCGTTCACTCCCATGGTAACGATGTTCAAATGATGTTCAAAAAGCTTCAAGCAGTAGCGTGCGACACTGGTGTTGTGAGCAGGAAAACATTGAGTGAGCAGCAGTGAAGTTGATCGCGTGTATGACAGCTAGAGCGTGTATGTATGACATGTTGAACGCACGTGTATGACTGGTTGAGCGCAGGTTTGACATGTTGAACGCACGTGTATGACTGGTTGAGCGGAGGTTTGACATGTTGAACGCACGTGTATGACTGGTTGAGCGCAGGTTTGACATGTTGAACGCACGTGTATGACTGGTTGAGCGGAGGTTTGACATGTTGAACGCACGTGTATGACTGGTTGAGCGCGCACCAGAGTGATTTTTGAGTGTACAACCACCAAGACACACTCGCTCAAAGCGGTGGCAGTAATCTTACTCCATAGGCGTCCTCAATGATGCGACGTGCATCGTTAATCCCACCCCGTGATGACGCAATGCCCAAATCCCGCCCACGACGTGTCGGCTCAGTGTAATGAAAGTGTTTGTAAACAAGTCACATCAGGTAATGTTCATATATAAGACGCTCCGGATTATAAGGCGCACTGTCGTTTTTTGAGTAATTTAAAGGCTTTTAAGTGCGCCTTATAGTGCGGAAAATACGGTATATTGATTTTTTTGTTTTAGGGCTTTTGTCATTTTGATTATTATTCATTTCCTTCAAAAAGAGATTACATATTAGATTTCTTAATGATTTATTTTTCTAGTTTTGTCATTATATTTTGGTTTTTCATTCCTTCATTATTTGATTGATGGCCCCTCACAGCAGTCACTGTATATAATGTGGCCCCTGAAGAAATGTATTTGCTCACCACTGCTGTAAACCTATGAATTAAATTTGTTCGACATTATTAAATATATCACACTAACGGAAGTGTTTATGAACTGTGGAGATAGTTTCATCAAGTCAGTTTTACATTAGTCCTCTTGAAGGTTTGTCTACAGAAGTGAAAAGTCGAAACCTTCTGTATGTACTAGTGAATGGTTGATGAGGTATCACTAGTACATAAGATCACGAAGGTGTTCAACTAATTTTTCTAACTTTTTTCCTCCTGAAACGTACCTGAGCTGCTGCTGGAGGACGAGGAGTCAGAAGAGTCTGAATCTGATGAGGAGTCTGAGGACGAGGAGTCAGATGATGACGAGGAGGAAGAGGACGAGTCGGACGAGTCGGACGATTCTATGTTGTGGTTCTGGGTCATGATGATCTTCGGCGCGTTCTTCAAGTGATCCCTCAGCTCGTCCCTGAAGTGCAAGAATCACACGAGTTATGAAGTGAACAGCACAGACAGTTCTTTCACACCACGCTCAAATTAGGCGGGATAAGTCGGTCAACCGGGTGAATCGTTACGTAAGGGTCATCCTGGTATCAGAACGCAGGTCAAACCACCATCTGGTCATGTTCATTCAAGCTGCTGCCTCGCACTGATCGTGCTCCAGGCTCATCGACATTATATTCATCTGACGATGACTATGGAAACCTTTGTTGGCTTGCCATGTTGGAACCTTAAACTGGTCAAGGATTGATGACATGTTGATCGAGAAGACACGTGATGACATGTACATACAACAACCATTTATCTACATATAGTGTGTTCAAAGTGGCAGCTAACTTTCAAGTAAGTTTATCAAAAAACTCAAAGATTTGTAAACCAAAGTTGCAGATGTCGAACTTGTGATACTATCATGAGGTTTTTGCCAAAGACTACAGTGCAAGACCGTGTTTAGTTGTGTTTGTGTATAACAAGAGACTACAATAGTCAGATGACTCCATGTAGAATTAAACTACAGATGCGTCTCCGCGTGTTACTTACGTCAATCCTCCGAGACCGATGGAGGTGAAGAAGTTGATGGCGAAGCGAGTGTTTCTGGGATTATCGCGAGGAAACAGACCCTCGAAGAATGGCTGGAGCGTCCTACGACACACAAGTGGGAAAGAAATGATGAGTAAGTAGAAGACACAAAACTTCCATGGGACAACATACTTAACAGCAGGGGTCTCAAACTATATTTTATTTTTTGAACCTCTTGTTAATCCATTTTTTGTTGCTAAAGTTTTGCTAATTTTCATGTGATTCTGGAAAATTTCTGTCCCTATGTTTTTGGAACATTGGAAATAACAATCGAAGTAAAGATATTAATTCCCGAGTCATCCAACTTTCTACAAAGATGGAGTCCCTTGCTCAGGCCCAACTCTAAAAACGTAGACATCTAATGCAGGGTCGCAAGTTGATGTGACCCGGCTTCTATATACACAACCTGAGGTGAGGAGAGCTGTTTAAAACTACTGTCCATCATGGATGATGACAGTCATCCTCTGAACACTGTCATCAGTGAGCAGAGAAGCAGAATGAGTGCACGAATGCTCCTACCCAGGTGCAACACTAATAGACTCAGGGACTCATTCATTCCTCGGGCTATTAAATTGTACAATTCTGAGTTCGGGGGCAGGAGTACAGTGAGAGTATCTGGTTGTTCTGTTCCATGTTAGTCTTTGTATCCTTTGTCTTTGACCTAATAAAACCCTTAATAACTAGCATCTTTAAAGGTCACATTATCAACATGAGCATCAATCTACGTTGATTTTGAAGTTTGACACATGTTGTTTAAAATGATCAATGTTTGTAAAGATTTGTTTTGTTTTTTTGTGGACACTTACATGTCCTTGAGTCTCTGGTTCAGTTTGGGGAGACCCATATAGGCACAAAGCTCCTGGAAAAGGATCTTCACAAAGATCCTACTGGACGATGTCGTCGTTTCTTCGCTGATCCTGATGCACTCCAACACCTAAATAAACACACATGGTTTCAAAAGAGTTTCAAAGGACAATCATGGCGGAACTATCTGTACTTACGCTCCATGGAACCGAGTCGGTGTAGAGCAGGTGGGCGAACATTCTGGCCACATTGCGCAGCTTGTTGGTCTCCAGACGGTGAATGGTTTCATACTGCTCTGCAAAGATGGCTTCGAAACTCTCCATGTACTCTTTCTTCAGCAGGCAGAAACGCTGGTCGCAGAAACAATTCCATCAACACCATGTTTGCGTCGATCAAGTGTGTGAGTGTGTCTATGTGTGTGTGTGTGTCTCACCCCAGCCAAGAGACCAAAGAACTTCTCGTAGGTCCTCTGTTGAGCACAGCAGTCCAAGATCATGTTGCAAAGTTCCTTCTGTTGACGCAAAAAACGGATCGAGGCAAGGTTAGGATGATCAAGGCCGAGTGTGTAACAGGTTTGTGTGTCTGTGTGTATTAACCGTTTGACTCTCAGGAAAATCCATCTTGATCAGTTTGTGAGCACATTCCTCGAAGTCCAAACTGCAACAGATCAAACAATAGTTTATCGAAATGGATAGTGTTTGTTTACGAGTGTCTTTCTAGCACATTCTTAAGAGTTATTATTCCGACTCGCTTTTTAATTTACCAAACAAAATTTTTACTTCTTAGTTGTTGTTTATTGTTGCCGTTTATTTTTTTCCATGTTGTTCACCGTTAACAAATTAGGTGTTCGTTGATGTAATTCTATTTTACTGTAAATGTTGTTGTTGCTGTGTTGTCATTGGTATTGATTTGATTGTAGTCTATGTTGTTTACTGATAAGGTTGTTGTAGTTTTTGGTTATTATGCATTTGTTGTTCGCTGTTAATGTTGTTAAACTTGTTGCCGTGTTTCTCGTTATCATACTCTTTGTTGGTGTTTATCCGACTATGTTGCCGTTAATGTTGTCCTTGTAGTTGATGTTTTCAATTCAATTCAATTTTATTTAAAGTGTCTTATCATAACAAAGTTATCTCAAGACACTATACAGTTGAAATAAGACTACAATTTTCACTTACTTACTAGTAATTTTCTCAATATTAATAAAGGAATGCTTAATATAGGTTCTATATATGCTTCATCCATCAGTCATTAAATAGTATCTAAATTGTGTAAAATAAATGTGATTCTATTCCTGGTGGAAAAGAACATTGCATTTACTTTTTGACAGTGCAAAAGGAAGTCATCACAATCTTATGTAACTAGTAATTCCATGTTATGCATCCAAAGATTGCAGGATTAAAAAAAAAGAAGCTGCAATATAGTTGTGCTAAAGACCTTTCAATGTAAAAAAAAAAAAAATCACTTTTATCATCACAAATGTAAAAGAAGTTACGCTTTTTTTTATGATGTATACAAGTAATTCACGTTTATGAACCAGAGGGTCGTGAGAATGTACCTGGACTGGATAGCGAGGTATATGGTCCTTCTAAAAGCCACCAGGTTCACCTCAGTCTTGTCAAAGATTGTGATCTTCTCATCTGAGGAAGAGATGAAAAAAATGAAGTTAAAAAAGGTTTCCTTACCGGCATTTACTTTTATTGTTTGATTTTTTTTTTTTACATTTTTACATACAAGTGGAAACACTAAGTACACACTGTCTGGAGAATAAAACACATTAAGCATTCACACTAAGCCTCTCCCTGAGGTACAATGTATAATTTTTCTTCATTTTAAATCTGTCTGGTGAACAAAGATGTACAGTATATCGACCTCATGCCGTTAATATGCATCGCTTACCATCTCCTTCCTCTTTCTTATCTTCATCATCATCATCTTCATTTTCGTCATCACTGTCATCCCCATCGTCACCCGAGTTGCTGCTGGCGTCGTCCAGGATGTCTGTCGAAGAGTTGGAGCTCGTTTATTTACAGGTGAGAGGCAGGCGGTGGGTGTCAGTGATTGAGATTCTCACCTCGTTTAATCGTTTTGTATTTCTCCTCATTCTCCAGGAAGTCAGGATCCAACTTAAACACGTCTAAGGAAGACACACAGAAGCAGAAAAATCACATTGGCTCTCCATATTTCGTTGTCTCCTCTCAATGATTCTGGGTCTTACTGAGGATGTCCTCTGTGTTGTACTCGTCCTCCAGTGGAAGCATGTGTGTGAACTGGTCATCCTCGTCCACCAGGTCCAAGCCTTCTTGGATGATGGGATGATCTTTAAAGCCATCCTTCCTGATGGCAAACATCACCTCGATCATGTACTGGACCCTTTTGTCTATGGCCGACTCGTGCAGGACGTTCCTGAGACGCTCAAATATGGCTGTAAAAAGAAGAACAGGCACTTTCAATTATTGCTGTTTTCTACTGTGAGAAAAGAAAAAAACATCTTAATTTAAAATATTTATATATCTAAAAGGTAAAGGAGCTGTGTACCGTTGATTCCTCTGGGTGAGACCTCAGTCAGTTTGAGTCCGCACTCTTTCAAAAAAGAGATGGCCACCTCGACGCTGTCGTCCGTGGGACGCTCCAGCAGCAGAGTTAGCATCTCAAGACACAGAACCTCATGAGCCTGATGGGGAGTGCAGAGACAATGATGCGGACAATTGGACATCACCATGTAATAAAGCGTCACACAGCAGTACTTACCACGTTCTGGTTGATGAGGTGAGCAACAAACTTGGAGGAGGTCAGGCATTGTTGCTGTAGAGAGAAACAGCATTTTTTATTTATGTATTTGGGATTGTGGTTGTTAATTTTTCATACCAATTCTGATGGAGACACTAAATAGATACGGTCTGTTTAGTTAATTTTCTTTTCGCATTTTCTGTTATTGGTTTATTTTCATGAATTGTGCAGTAGAACGCAATTTTTTCAACGATTCCCAGGAAGATAAAACCTGAGCATTAATCTCATTTAATAAACAGATGCAAGAGTAACAACAACTTGTGGATTTTCACCTTAAAGGATTTGGTTAAACCATAACATTGTATGAAAGTCCATAGTAGGGCTGAACTATTTGTAAAATCTAAAGATAATCTGATTTCGATTCTTTTAACCAACATTGCTATTGCAATTCACGTGATCAGATTTTTGCTTATCCTAACAAATTGTATAGTATGACCAATAATACATTTGATAAAATCAACATATAACACTCCGTGTAGACCAGGCCTACATATTATGATGAAATTAGATTAATTAATTTAAAGGAAATATCTTTATTTAAATTTTAAACTTAAATAATAACACTGCAAAAGACACCCGGACATGGACAACATTAATTATAAATACCACACACAATAGAGTGTAGAAAAGGTAACCATTTCTCTCCGTTTTGTTTTACTTGCATTCACTGCGATTTGGAAATGGTTTTCTACTAAATGGCGATGTTGGTTATGTTTAAAAAAAAAAGATATTCTTCCAAAGTCAATTATATTAAAGAACAGTAAAAATAAAATAATCATTAGTCATCTTTTTTAAGGGTTTCAATTCATTGATGTGGAATAAAAACATAAACTAAAATGGTACCTTTATGTTGCGACGGTAACCTTTTCTGAAGGACAAGATGAGCCGTTTGAGGATCAGCTCTCCAATTTGCGGAAACTTGGAGTTGATGATGGAGACGACAGCAGAATAAACGTGGGTGAAGATTGGAGATGCAGCCTGAGCCTGCAGGACCGAGCGAGCCAAGGGACCTCTGAGGCACACAACATACAGGTTATTTCTCGGTCCGATCTCTGATCAAAGACGACGCATGTGGAGGGTCTACACCACCTGCCCCGGACGATGTTCTCCTGCAGCAGCTCCTGGATGATCATGACGATGTTGGAGACGTTAACTTTGTTGATAAGACCGTTGATGGACTTCTTCAGAGCCTCCCAGCTCATCCTCTGGAACGCCAGGCTACAGACAAAGAAAGAATCAGAATGCTACTGAGAATCAAGTCAACATATGTCGTAATCAGATCAATCTAAGCCGTATGACAAATACGTTGAACATACCTGCTCTTGTCAGAGATCTCCTGCTGCATCATTCGTAGCTTAGCAGGAGGGATGTAAGCTCCACCCGTCCTTGTAAGGATGGGATCCACTTCTTCCTTCTTCCTCTTGACCACAGGCTCCTCTGCCTTGTCTGTCTCGTTTCTAGGTGGGGTTCGACCTCGCCTCCTGTGATCATACTCTCCACCTCGATTAGAGTAACGATCAGCTTTGTAGGACCTGTTGAGAACACCATATTAACATCCAAGACACAGATAAAGGTAGAAATTACATTTCTCTTGGAAATACCACAGACAGCCATTTTTACAGCCAGGCTATGGAGATAAAATACATTTATCATACTTCTACCTAGATTAGCAACAGCTTTAGCAGTAGATCATAGTTTGTTTGCCGATGGTTAGAGTGTATTGACAAAACTCAAGAGATGTATCATGCGTAACATGATACAAGGGCAACAATACGATATATTACACTCTTATCTACAATCTACTAATCTAATTGTTGATATCTACAATCTTTTCAGGCTGTTGCTCCTAAGCTTTGGAACAATCTTCCTCTCTCTTTGCGCTTGATGGATCTACTGACTCCTTTAAGAAACATCTTAAGACGTTTCTATTTGTTCAGGCTTTTCCTTGATTTTCTGGAACTCCTGTTGTGTTATCAGTTTTATCTTGATCTTTAAAGTATATACTTTTTTGAGTATTGTTTTGATTGTTAAAGCGCTTTGTGACACTGGTCTGGAAAAGCGCTATATAAATAAATATTACTTACTTTCTTACTTACTTATATTGCAATACTGTAAGAACGAAAGGATATATTTTGTTGTATTGATTGAGTACTTGGCTCTGGTGTTGCAGAATCTAAAGACCACATGACTCTTGACAAAGTCGCAACTGTTTTCATTTGTTTTTAACTGTATCCTCTCATCCTCAGTCATAGCCAGGATCTTGCAGGAAATCAATGTTACTTTAGCTGTGGAGGACATAGTGACTGCTGTTTTCCAAGTTTAATTGCAACTAAAAAAAATTATCAAACACTGTAGAATTGCATGTTAATAGTCTGTAAAAAAAAAAATTAAATTAAAAATATAAACTATAAAGAACCATGATACAAATACACTGATTTCAAAAGGAAAAGCAACAACAATATATAATGCAATGGCAAATATTAAAGTGTCAACAACAGGGCCTTAGTAAAACAAAAGAATAGTAAATAGAAGAGTGTTACCTCCCGTAAGGACCTCGGTCATCCCGATGCCAGTTCCTGTCCCTGGACCGGTCCCTTTCCCTAGACCTGTCCCTGGACCTATCCCTTTCCCTAGACCTCTCCCTGGACCGGTCCCTCTCCCTAGATCCATGTCTGTCTCTTCTACGACGGCTTCTATCATTGGATCTTGACCTGTCTCTGGACCTTGATCGGTCTGTCTCTTTCAATCTTTCCCTTTCCTTTGACCTGGACTGGTCCCCCTCTTCTGATTTCGATCCATCACTTTCGTCACCCTTCTCCTTTTCCTGAGCCTCCTTGTCTTTAGCAGGGGATGTGTCTCGTTCTCTGGATGTGGATCTTCTTTCTTCTGGTGGTGCCCTCTGTGTATATATAAGAACATAATATTGTTCATCGTTCTTTTACAGAGTGAATAATGAACAACATGCACACACTCATGCCTGAAGAATTTTAAATACTCAATTTACCTCTGTATGAAGCAGTTTGGCTGAGTCTAACTTCCAACAGAAGCAGTCTAATAGTGATAAATAGTTTTAGTTAATAATAATAAATATATCAATAAAAACTGTATAATAAGAGAAGTTTTCATTTTTAAATTGTCTACATCATTATTATTGTCATTGAGTAATAGTATTGCAATTGTGAAGAAAGTGTTGTATTATACCGTTTTTTTTAAGGGATAAAAACCCTTATTTACAATTTTGACCATTTACTTTGTCAATTTAAGAGTGGAGGAAAGTCACACTGAAGCTACAAACAGCATCTTAGGAAGCACACAAATGCGTTGGCAGCTGAACATGCTTACCCTGACATGTCCCACACTGCTCCTGATCTTCTTCATCGCCTCCTTGTGCTCATCATCACTGCTGCTGCTGTCTGAGGTGTCTGACTCTGCATCTGCACTCTCGGAGGAACTGGACTCGCTTTTAGGGCTTCTTGCTGTGGATTCCTGACTGGTCTTGTCTGCTGCTGCGGCTGGACTAGAGTCCTCCTCAGCCTCTACTGGACACATTCAAAAGAAAAGGGTCTAATTAAAGAGGGGAAATCTATGTCAACACATGTGCCCAACTGATGTCACTGACCTGCAGGCTCACTGCCACCAGGGCCCGGATTGTGACTGGGAGAGTCCATATCTGAAAGTGAACAAAGTGACAGTTCAGTCATAAGGTCGACATCTAAACATTCTCCACACAACTGAGTCACTAACGCTACTAACGTTTACCCTACTATTAAAAAAAATAAAGTAAAGAACTGTGTTTTACTTTAACGTATAGATGCCTATAACTTTAGTGTTTTAATTTACAAGATTTAGAACTGTTGGCTGTCAGCATGCGTCCGTATTATCTACCGCGTGAGTTCAGTCATCAGTGAGCAGAGAAGCAGAATGAGTGCACGAATGCTCCTACCCAGGTGCAAAACAAATAGACTCAGGGACTCATTCATCCCTCGGGCTATTAAATTGTACAATTCTGAGTTTGGGGGCAGGAGTGGAGTGAGAGTATCTGGATGTTATGACATATTTTTGAGAGCGAGCCGATGTAAAAACATGCTGTGGCGAAAGTGAGATAACTAAAGATGGCAGACCCCTTTTGCACTCCAGAACAAAAACAAAAACATGTTAAAGACAACTGTGCTGAATGTATACGGTGTGTGGCTTGAATAGGAACAGTTTCATTGGTCGAAATAAAATTACATGTGTAAAACAAAACTAGTATATTTTATTTAAATATTTTTGATTCTGTCATCTGATAAATGTCCACTGCAATATATGATCTTATATGGTATGATATAGTGATGTCACCTAGAAAATAAGGACCAGAGGAGACGTATATCATATCATTTTCTTATTCAGAAGATGGGTTCAGTGAATTTTCAGCCAGAATGAAAAACAAAGCACGATATGATTAAGGTTTTAAGCCAATCTTCATCTCCTGCATCGGACCTACTCCCACTTGGATAAAGGAAGCGGTTCAGTGAGAATCCTGTTCCTGGACTTTTCTAGTGCCTTCAACACTATCCAACCCACTCTGCTCCAGGACAAACTGACTAAGATGCATGTGGACCCTGGTCTGGTCTCCTGGATTACGGACTATCTTACTGATCGACCACAGTATGTCAGGCTGAAGGATATCAAGTCTGACACTGTGGTGTGCAGTACAGGAGCACCTCAGGGGACAGTACTGGCCCCTCTCCTCTTCACCATCTACACTTCGGACTTCTGCTACAACTCAGAGCTGAGTCTCGTCCAGAAGTATGCTGACGACACTGCCATTGTTGGATGCATCAGGGACAACAGCGAAGACGAGTATAGGAGTCTGATAAGTGACTTTGTGGACTGGAGTGAGAGGAACCACTTGCAGCTGAACATCTCAAAGACCAAGGAGCTGGTCTTGGACTTCGGGAGGTCGAGGACAAAGCCACGTCCAGTGTCCATCAGAGGCGACGAGGTGGAGATAGTGGACAACTATAAGTACCTCGGCGTGTGGCTGGACAGTAAACTGGACTGGTCCTGCAACACAGACCATGTATATAAGAAGGTTCAGAGTAGACTGTACTTTCTGAGGAGGCTTCGATCATTTAACATCTGCAAGAAGCTCCTCTGCATGTTCTACCAGTCTGTGGTGGCCAGTGTCTTGTTCTATGCTGTGGTGTGTTGGGGTGGAAATGTGTCCAAGAGGAGTGTCAACAGGTTGGACAGGTTGATCAGAAAGGCTGGTTCTGTGGTTGGAATGAAGCTGGACTCACTGGTGACAGTTGCTGAGAGGAGATCACTGGACAAACTACTGTCCATCATGGATGATGACAGTCATCCTCTGAACACCGTCATCAGTGAGCAGAGAAGCAGAATGAGTGCATGAATGCTCCTACCCAGGTGCAAAACAAATAGACTCAGGGACTCATTCATCCCTCGGGCTATTAAATTGTACAATTCTGAGTTCGGGGGCAGGAGTACAGTGAGAGTATCTGGATGTTCTGTTCCATGTTGGTCTTTGTATCCTTTGTCTTTGTTGTTTTTCTTTGACCTATGTTCTTTGTCTTTATCTTTAGACTTAGATTGTGTCATCTTGTTCTTCCTCTTTTTGTTCTTCTTATTTAATTTTTTATGTATTATTTTTTATTTTTTATTTTATTGTTTATGAAAAATTGCTGGCTATTGGTAAAAAACAATTTCCCGAAGGAGACCTCCTGAGGGATCAATAAAGTTTTACCTTACCTTACAATATTTCCCAAAAACCCAGAAGAAATGAGAAGGCGGTCAAGGGCCTCAATGTCATAAACCAATGTTAAAATCTAGGACAGTGACAGTAAATCCAGTAACAGTACGACAAATTTTCGGCGGCAAATATTTTTTAAACAAATCTTTGTGTGGCAAAGGCCATTATTGTGTGATAACCAAACACTAGCGTTTTCAGTAATGAATATAGTCTGGGAAACATAATCACAGATGCCGCCTCTTAAAGCCATACATTTACTTAATGTTTTTGGATTAAACATATATATATATACAATTAAACATAATTGGTCCAACAGAACAGTTTTTTACTCTGTATGGCAGACCGTGACATACGTCATTGTTGATGTTCCACTTAAGCTAAAGGCTCGTAAAACAAAACGTTCCCGATAAGGAAGAAAAAGATCCCGCCAGTCAGTAAATCTACATCATGAAGTAAATACTTAAATAGTTTTCAACCATTGTTTTCGACCTCGTTCAGGGCCATGTGTCCGTGTTCGCTCAACTTTACCTTCACGCGCACTCTAATGACCCACGGACGAGCACACGAGGTAACACAAGAGAAAATAATAATAAGGGAGTAAAGTTAAGTTTATATTACCACGTACTCGTATGCTTTTCTGACTTTTAGTTGTCCGGCAAATTGTTCCGTAGCATACAACGATATGGCGGAAATTCTCTACTCGAAGCTAGTACTTCCGGGTTAAGGTTCATTTCCGGATTTCAAAATAAAAGCCGCAACTACTTTCAACGTCAGTATACGACGTCGGTCAGTTAAAATAATCGAATTGATAGAAGGAAAGATAAATATCCTCTTGTATATCAGTTTATTTTTCCATATTATAGCATAACTGTGAAAGGCAATGAAACTGAAGCCACGCCCACTACAAACTAGCTACCAATCATATCAACGAACGCTTCATTGGACGCTGCCATCACTCAAAACTGAATTAGAAACTGTTGTTGACGAATTCTGATCTAAGAAGGAGCGATTTGGCATTTCACTAGTGATGATATAAAACTTCACATTTTACGGTTTAAATGTTTTCATCGGATATTGTTTGACAGAAGGATGAAGGGGCGCCATCAAGTGGACAACACACGTAATGCATGCAGTATTCGCCTCAAAATCATCTTAAAAACAAAACATATCGCGTAATTACTGTGATAAAAAACAGTCAGACACTGATGCATATTGAAAATAAATACATCTTTATTAGTTGTTCTCCAGAATTAACCCTCCCCGACCCACTGACTTTAAAAAAAAAATACATCATAATTAGTTGACTTTAGGAATGAACAACACCAACGATCAGACGAGCCTGTGAAGAACGATCAGTAATAACACAACTGACACACAAACTAGACTCACGACGAGAAAGAATAAACACAGAGAATAAAAACACGAATGGTCAACAAGTATTAACCTTTTAGGAATGATGAATGAACTGTGCGTCTAAACATTCACACTAGACATTATAAATCATTATTGATTATATATTAACTATTATACAACTTAATGATTGCACAGAGACATTGAACACACAGGTGAAAACAAGCCGGCTCAGGGCGTTACACTTGCGCCCGGACCCTCGACAATCATTCTCTTCCGCCCTCCTCAGTGTTAACACGTTTGGTATTGCAACTTCTCAAGCAACCAAACAAAAATGTGTTTGTTTACAACAACTTTGTTTGACTTTAAAAAAAAATCCCACAACCGAAAAGTCCTTCCCTTGTGAAAAGGATAGGTTTGACGATTATACCTTATTATTTTTGTCTGCGTGATAATCAAAGCAAACGCTTTATCTAAGTTACATTTCACATTATTAGACAAAAATAAAATTGGACATGACAGGAGTAAAAAAAAGAAACAGTGAGACATTGGAATATTTAGTTGATAAAGCGTAATTTCACTTGCCAGCAAAACCATTTGTGCCCAGTTATTTGTTCATAACGACAGTAAAAACGAACGATGATTGACAATGACAATTGTAACGCAAACTATCCCTGTCCGGGACTATACACTTGTGTTTTCGATGAGAGAATCCTGAACGGTACTGTACTAAAACATGAAAGAATTCCAGTGAAGTAGAAGGTTATTCGTTTCTGCTTTTTCTCTCGGTCACACAGGTGAGGAGACAAAGGTCACATTACAATCGGTGGGATCATGTTACTATAGAAGTGAAGCTCAAGAGGAGATTGACGAAGCCACAAATAGGCAATAGTTCAGTGTCAAACATGTTTTAAAGACATCAACAGCTACACAAGCATGCCGGCATGCACACACACACACACACATTCTTGCACACACACACAATGTCACCCTACAGTGTTATAGACAGACAGTGGTGTTGATCAAACTGCAGATACTAAGATGTGTCGCGACAGACGGGGCGTTTCTAGGGGGACTGGCGGGGCAATACTGCAGCCATGAGGTTGTGGTAGATCTCTTCTCTGACCTCCTTGGCTACACTGTCACGAATCTGGAAAATAAAGACAATCAATTACATCTGTCCAGGAAGATGTCAAATAAGCAGGAGTCAATTTTGAAACTTTGGGTGATGATGTACCTCCTTAATGAGCTGCTGTAGGTTTTCCTCTGTGATATTTGCTGAAGGCCCCCTCTGCCCCGACCCTTCCGAACGTCCCGCCTCTTCATCCCGACGCTCCTCTTCCTCCCCATTTTCTTTCTCGGGCAACCTTGAAGGGATAACCGGGGTGATGTTGATGGACGCTCGGAAAACACGTTCTCCTTCCCGGGTCTCGCTGGACGAGTGAGAGGGGGTCGGGGTGATGTTATCGAGTCTCAGCTCTGATTGGAGAAGAAGTTGTTCTCGGAGAAGGTCGGACACCTGTGGACACGAGAGAAAATCATAACAAAAAGTCATTCTTGTACATAAGCATGGTATTGTTATTAATACATATAAAACTGATTTAAAAAAAAAAAATTGCGTCAACACAAAACGCCATAAACGTGCTAATGAGCGCAGTTATAAGCAAGTACCTGTAGATGGCAGTATTGGCCAAAAACGTATACATTTTCTATATAATAAGAGAAGTCGTTCCTGTCCCGACGTCACATTCCCAAGTATAAAACAAGGCGCCTAGTTTTCGGTTTGTAAAGCTAAAATGCATTTTCAGATCAGCTTTGGGGTAAATTAGATTCAACAAGACAAAAACATTTTTAGAAATTTCAATACCTGACATAAACAAGGGCGCATAATATATGACGTGTACCCATTAGTTGTCGCGGAATATGACGTTGTGACAATTTAAAACTCCGGGAATGTCCACACTAAGTTTTCCAAAGCTCCTTATTTAATGGCCAAATATCGTGGTTATAATATAGTAATTATAATACATATTAGTAAAACTTTTTCTTTAGATATTCCTGTTCCATTTAATGGTAACTTTAATACATTAAAAGTCTCTTAAAGAACATCTCAGACACTGAGCTGGTCTGATCAACACACACACACATTCACTTCTAGTTGTTATTATACACCAATGGCACATGACGAATAAAGAAATATTATGGTGATTGAGTGTTGGCTCACCGGCTCTGTAGCTCTCAGCACAGATGTGGTCGACAGACTGTCGAGGCCTGCATCTCTGTGGAAACCCTGAAGACAGCATCACATACATCATTGCAGTTCAATAGCAACTGTCTGAAAAATTGAAGTGTCTCCAGTTCCTATGTTTTTTTTATAGATATAGTTTTACTTTAGCCCACTAATTTAAAAGTTACTTATTTTATATTGCATTTCAACAACACAACAACATATCCCGTTCCGTTTTTTAATTTTTTTAATTTTTATGTCTTTTATTAGATTATTGATATCATTTTGAATTGCTTCCAACTCTGTTCTTGCCTTCATCATCAGACCACACTTACTAATTTTGCTACACTCTGACTGAGACAAAAAACAAAAAGGATTGAATGCTGGAATGTAAAATATGGATTATACCGGACTGTTAGCTGTAGGAATGCCAAGCATTATTTGCTAAGGGAGTTCATTTTCACAGACATTTGATTTCTGTTTACATTCCCCTATCAGCTGATGATGGCACGTCATGTCACCAGCATCGCTGCCATCAATCTAGGTTTCCTGAAGGATTGGAGGATGTTATAGAAGACTTCCGTCATGACTCACTGCACTTAATTTTTAAGTAAGAAACTCATTTTTATTTGTGAAGCGCCCTTTCTAGACCAGAGTGACAAAGCACTTGAATGTAAAGCAATACACATTTAAAAACTCTAAAAAGTCCAAGATAACAGAAACACAAGAAAGTTAAGAAAAAGCATCAGAAAAGCTTCTTGAAGGAGTCCGTAGACTCCATCAAATGCAGGGGGAGCGGAAGATCGTTTTATCCATTATTCACCAACATGTTGTCGAAGTAGAGGGAATAGAAACTTCGGACATTTGTGAATATCTCCAAAGATGCATAAGATGTGTTGGCGGACCATAGCCCAAAGTTGGGTGTCAAAGATATGTTCCTCTGGTGAGAAGACAACATGGACAGTAAAGGGACCAGAAAGAACAGAAAAAGACAGGACTGTTTTGCCAGACAGGCGCCGTCAACCGCATGACGAGGATATTGATAACCTGATCAACTGCATCACTGATAACGAGTTTTGTTTAGCCTTCAGATCTGAGGAGGGATGACTCTTTATGGGAAATGTTGGTAGCGTGTAAGGACAACTCCCTGAGGGAACTCAAGTCATGTGAGGGATATTCGGACTGCGATGAAGCACATCGCTGGGATTAAAGGACAAACAGTCAACCTTTAGGGACCTGGAGATATAAACCAGTTTAACCAGTTTTTCTTAGGTTCACCTCGACATCTTTCACCAACCCACCGGTCACACCCTCCCCCCTTACACCTTTCAGGTGTATTTATCCAGGTGCACTTTTACCTTTCCCAGAGAGAACTTTCTGAGCACATGACAATCTGTGAATCACAAGGATCATAGTGATAGTCCTTAGTTTAGCCGTGGACTGTAGGCATGCGTTATTATGATGTCGATTTTGTATTTGGAGAGGCCGAGAGGGAGACTATGTACTCACCATATTTGTTTGTCAACAGCTTATGTATTGTCCTTCCCACCTGGGCTAAACTACATTCTTGTAGGACCAAATTCAGGTTTACATGGTTCAAATCCATTTTACCGTATAAATACCCTCCGGTTATTTATTTTGGAGCAGGTTGTTGACCGTCATTTAGCCATCGCAAGCATTAGCATAGCAACAATGACAAACATTGACACGAACTCGCAGTGCAACTAGTGTGGACGAAATTTTCGACAGTCAATACTTCTATAGCCTGAAAGCTCCTGCTCATCATCAGTTTTTACTGTATTTATACGAGCACAGAGTCCACCACCACGTGTCGGTTTGGGTCCTCACTTAGGAGCTGAAGACTATTGATCTAGAATCTAGAGTCTTGATGAGATGTTCACTACTTTATTATTTGGTGTGTGAAGCAAGATGATGGACATTTTCAACCACACAGCGGTTTCTTTTAATCTTCTCTACGTCATTCACTTGTGTTGCAGATTTATACATTTACATGTTCATCCTATTGAGAGTGCGTAGCGTAGTTCATGAATGGAGAGGTTACCTCGTTGGGTGTAAGTTGTGTGTGCTCCATCATTCTCTCCTCCAGCTGTTGCTCCAGCGTCTGGAGCTCATCTCTCACTGCCGACCTCAACGATTGAAGCTGCTCCAGCTCCAGCCTATATCACACAAACACACATTTATTCACAAAAATGTGAGGATACACAGATATCAACACAAAAGAAATTGTATGAAGAAAACTATGATACATAGAAAAGAGAAATGTAGTCAAATAATATTGATAGTAGATCACAAAATAAATATATAAGGAGTTTGTCCGTCTATGCGGAGAGATTATTCTAAGATTTCAAGTATCGTGGGGACTTGTTTACAGATCAGTGCAGTGTCCTCTCTCTCCATCAGTCTCCCCTTTGGCTCAGCTTTTTCTTCACCACAACAGAGCTCCTACTTTTATATAGCATATATGACCAACTTTGGGTGACTGATTGATCATGGATATTAGCAGCCAAAATTAGCTTTATGCTCAAACTGTTTGGACTTTCCCCTCAGAGATAAGGTGAGCTTGAATATTCAGGAGAGACTCAAAGATAAACGGGTGTTTTTCCACATTTAGAGAAGCTAGTTCATGGGGCTCAACCACATATTAAGGATGCTGTCTTAATGGATACCTCTAGAGGTTCTCCACACATGTCTGAAAACACCTCAGTGCAAACACAGAAGGCCATGGAAAGACTTGGCGTAGGAAACCTTCTATATTCTCCCAGAAGAGACTGGAGGAGAGAGGCATGAGATGGAGAAACCCTTCGTGTTTAGGGGCGTCACCATTATGTACAGTACAAGGAAGACAAACACAATTACACATTTACAAAAAGACATGCATATTGAGAGTTCAGTGTAAATAGAAAGAAATGTGTGAAAGTTGATGATCACCTGTCGGCGGTGCTCAGTTGTTTGTAGACGAGTGCTTGTTGCCTCATCAGCGAAAGTTCCAGGTCCATCATCTGATTGCGAAACAGACAGAGACTCCGCCTCCTCTGCTGGAACTCCGCCAAGACCTGAACAAGACAGACGAAGACCATCTTCAGAATCCATGAAGTAAAATAGAAATAATTCTACATCATCTCATTATCTCGACCTGGTTGCTGCTGGCTTCTGCTCTCAGCCCGAATAGATCAGGAGTGTCGACTCTGTGCTGTAAGGCGAGAACACCAATGTCAGTGTGACGTTTGATAACAGTAATGATTAGGTTTTTTATTGAATAGTTTGTTGGATTAACCCCCATTTTCTTAAATCCCCCTCATATCTAAAGCACAGTTTTTCAGTAAACTTGCATGTCTTCTGTTGACATTTCAAATATGTTGTGTGATCTCAACCCTTAACCGCCAAATTACATAACAACGGCCTTTCCTTAATCATCATTGCTTATTGCCATCAAACTGTGTGCCATCATTGCTTGTATATAAAGCTCAAATGTAATCGTAAAATGGAAAAAAGGAACCAATAACTATCACCAATTAAACCTAACTCTACAGTTTTAACTGTGCGAAATGCAGGCTAAACGTAGCCTAGACAGCCTTCTGATAAAAGTGGATTGTCTTCAACGATCTGGTAGAACCTGAAGTTTGAATTACAACGGTCCAGTTTTTTCTTTTTTTTGCTGGATATGTAGCTACATGTCAGCCATGTATGACTGACAACCTCCACTGCAAATGTTGATCCATGTAGTCAGAGTCATTTGGTTCTTCTGATTCGGCAATAACAATGACACAATACTTCTACCTCACAGAGTGGACCACAGGACCAGAATGATTTCCAACAGCCTTTGTCAGTGAAACAAACGACCTCCTGTTGGCAGCCAATGTTGGTCCCCCCCAAAAAAAGTATCCTGCTAGACCTCACTGCAGTCTTTCACACCCTTCCAGCCTTTGTCTCCTCAAAAGCCTGCATTTTAAAATCGGTGTAAAAACCAATGTAAGGAAGCATTTATATTGATCAAAATGAAATCTAAAACGTATTTGTTACTTGGTAGCAATCCAGCCCAATCGCCTTTTACTGCCAAGACATCCCCGTTTCATCAGTCACCAATCATTGGATGAGAACCAACCCAATCAGACATCAGTGACAAATCCTTATTCCACTTCAGAAACCTTTTCCCAGCTCTGCCGCCCACCTATCCTCATTTCTACCCGATTGGATTCCTACCAAAGTCCTTCAGATTCTCACCTCACTGCTTAGTTTGAGATTCGACTTTTTGAGAGTCGACTGCATTGAATGAAATTCAAACAAACTTCTGAGAAAAAGCTAAAAAAGGTAATAGAAACGGATTCATTTGGTTTCTGTGCAAGTCAAAACTAGAATGTTTTCATCACTGTTAAGGTTTATTATAATTAAAATGTTTTTTAAAGTCTAATAGTAGCTGATGTGGAAGATTCACAACGTGTACATGTGCTCACCATCACAAAAAGAATTGAATATTAAGGACATATTGTAAACCACCATTACGATCAAGGCCAAGTCCCACTTTAGCTCACTAAGATCCCCACCTAGCAAACAAATCAGGAACCTATGCACCCAATACCAAATGAACATCACAAGAAACGTTTTTGTTTGTGGCCTTGCAACTCTTCAGTAGCACAATTTTCGAGATTATTTAAAAATAAAAACTGCTTTATAGACAAAATATATTATAGTAATTGTTATAATTACACATTACCAACCTGGTTCAGACCCTGTACGGTTCCTTTGATTTCACAAAGAACTTTCCTCAGTTGCATTTCCACACTTGACATCCCGGAGCCGAGTGCTGGTCCTGGGACTCCAGGTACTGGGTAATATCCCATCGACATGCCCGGTATACATCCAAAAGGTACATGGCCTCGATGGAGGTGAAGGTCTGGGGTCATTGGCGAAAATGAGGCAAAAGGTTGTTGAAGTAGAGGGTTCATGTTCTGTCCTTGGAAACCAAGGTGAGGGGTGGAAAAAGCATGTGAGGAAGGGTCCAGGGATTGATGAACGTACGGATGAAAGTTTTGCTGATACAGATTGGGAGTCTCTTGCTGCAGGTGGCCGTTCTGTGAACCGGTTGCAGGAGAACCGTGTTGGAGGCCAGAGAAATTGCTGTGGTAGGGAAGTGAAGAAGAGGACGGTGGGTGGAGGCTGGACATACTCGAATGGAGGGTTGCAGAAGGGTTAAGATTGAGGTTTGGAAGACTGCCGTATGGATACATGGGATGTGCATATTGTTGGGGAGGGTACATAAAGGGGTACATTCCTGGATTATGGTAAGGACCTGAGCTGTAGCCCGAGTGTACCGATAATGGAGCTGCAGGGTACATGGCTGATCCAGAATTCAATTCAGACTGGTTCTGATTGGGGACTCCCTGCTGGAACTGGTGGTTCTGTAGTGGACCTCTAGTGAGGTCTGGGACACTCTGTGTGCACCACTGTGGGTTGTTGCTTTCAGTTGACCAGTCAGTGGGGGGACTAGGACTCCGTAAGGAAAGTGTGGACCTTAACGAGTGTTGTGCTTTTGGTGAAATGGGGGACTCTTCAAGGGGTTGTGTTTGGCTGGTGGAGCCCAAGGAGGAAGGCGAATGGTTCATGACCAAAGTAGAGAAATAGTTCTGGGGTTTCTCCTCGTTGTTTTTGTCTACATCCTCTGGATTTTTGATCGAGTAACTTGGCTGGGAACAGGAGGTCTCGCCTTGCCCGAACTGGATCCTGACTGAGGAAACAACTCTGGAGGGGCCGGAAAGTGATGAGGGCAAAGATGAAGACCTCTGCAGAGTGATGCCACGTCCTCTGCTAGGACGTGAAGGCGTTTGACTGCGCCGGGGACAGCCCCGCTTCCGGTTCAAATGGTTCCGTCTGGCTCTGTTCAAAGCACAAAGAACCGGAGAAGGTGGGGCGGTAGAAAATGGTCTATCAAAGATCACATCTTCCATATCATCCTCTATATTATCAGACACTGATGAAACCTCTGTGTCTGAAGTTTGAGTTTCTAGTTTCTGAGCACGATCTGCTTCTGAAGTCGGTAGTTCCAGGATCGGTTCTGCATCTGAAGTAGTCAAGTTTTGAGAAGGTTCTCCATTTGTAGTGGTCAACTGTGTGGGTTCTGGTTCTTCTGTTGGCACTGACACACTGACTTCTTGTGTAGATTCTTGTTCTGCATTTTGTTTTGAGTCAGCATGGTCCTCCGTCTGGACCTGTTCCTCTTGGCTTATGACTGGTTTGTTAGTAGGTAGATGGTGGGACGTGTACTGGAGAAGCTGTGGACAGGTACTTCCATCCACTTCTTCCTCCCACAAAGCACTCTCGTCATCTGCCTTAGCTGCTGTAGCTGTGGAGGGAGACGACTCTTCCTCCTCCTTTTTGCAATCAGGCAATTCAAATTCTGGTTTGTCCACTGCGGACGGTGTTGCCATGTCTTGTGAAGGATGCGAGGTAACTGTCATCTCGCTGTCACAGCTCTCACAACTTTCCTGTACCTATAAAGTAAAAGAAGATAGTTGCAGATTTTCTTTTTCAACAAATAGCAATATTTACACTACGTCGGAACTATATTAATCTGTCATCAAATTAAAGCTATGCAGTTTGTTTGAAGGAGTAAGGGAAACATTGACCAATGACAGCAGCCTTCCTGAAGGTATTTGCATTGTCAGCTCAGCAGAGTGGTTAGAGGGGGAGATTTAAATGGCAGTGGACAACAGCAATGATATGGCTAGCTTAGCAGCTTTTCGACAAAAAACGACGAATAACAAAAGACGACCAAATCCAGAATAAAAGTTTTAGCATAAATCCTATAACAAATGTGGTATCTGAGGGAACAAGTCACTCTTATTGTTGTGTCATTATAATACTGTCAAGAGCCTGATGCTGTCCAAACATCTCACCTTGAGGTTGCTATAGTCAGTTGAAGGCTCCTCTGCAAAACCACTGCTGTCCGACTGCATACTGACGGTCCTCAGGAGATCTGACACAGAAAAGAATTACTCATTTATTTTCAAAGATGGTTACAGTAAGAGGCATACGAAGCACATTTTAATAAAATAATATATGAACCAAAATTATGCAAAATAGTTATGCCCAAAAATGTACATGGAATATTATTGTTGTAGTTCTTGCACCAGGTCTTAGTCCCTTCTTTGTCTCAACTGCCTATAGCCTTGGGTACTCTCGGTCCGGCCCATTCGTGGGTGGTAATAAAGTGGTCTTAAAGCATAATGGGGCCGTGATTATTTTTCTACTCCTTTAATGATACACAAACACAAATGTTGGCAGCTTGGCCATAATTTGGTCTGTCTCGGTCTTGTCTGGGTCTCAACTGGGAAACTAAGACAATATATTTAGTAGATATTCCATGTTTCTGGCTATTTTTTAATGCAGGTACTAATGGTGTTTGATGCATAATTGTGCATTCATGGCTGCAGTGATATTAGTGGAAGAGAAACACCAATTGCATTTTTACATGCATCTTAAATTATAGTATTTTATTATCTCTTGATTTTGTTTTCGTATTTTTAAAACTGACATTGACACATTGATGAAGGGATGGGCTGTTTTTCTGGGTGGAAATTACTGGGAAATACAGATTCTGTTGAATTACTGATGACTTAAACACCATTTCACGATGTCATTTGTCAGAAGTTCTTTCCAAGTTCCTCTGCATTAAGTTATCTGTAGTAAACTACTTCAAATACTTGAGGGCAGAGAAAAATGGTTCAACATCCCACTTAAGAAATATTTTTATATGGGAAACTCTGACTAATGTTATCAATAATTACTGAGAAAAAAAACAAGTAAAGTACAATGTGATAGCCGGCATATCGAGACATAAAATATTATTTGAATATTGATACAATAAAGAACAACATAAAAATTGTCAATATAAAAAATACTCAATGTTGAGAATAGGGTTGAACATGTGATTTAATTATAGTCAATGTATGTTTATTTAAAGGAAATAACTTTAGTAACCATCAATACAACTGCATAGTCCTTGAAGTGAGAAGGATTGGGCGTCTCAAACATTTTTTATCTGGACTGCAGGTGATTTTCTAAACTGAAACATTCCAACACATGGATGCAATATGTGGATCAGCCCACAGCACAGGATTGTAGACTTCATGCTCTCTTTACAATAATCGCTTGATATTTACATTAAACAGATGTTCATACACCAAGAAATTAAACTTAACTTGAACAAATAACAATTATTTTCTAGATCAATTAACTATTAGATGTAAACATTTGCATACAGCTTTACAAATAACCTTAACCTTAACTTTACTTGCTTACTTATAGTTGTGTTTAAATTAATAAACCTATACAGAAGTGCAGAAAATGAAAGGCTGTTCAGCTAAAAATTGTCCTAATACCCGTTGACCGGTGTCAGAATTTGGTCGACTCCATGTACCACAGATGTGAAGCAATTATCAGAAACTGTGGTTATGCAACTTAATATTAGTTTATGAATCTCTGGAAAGTTGAATCTTCACACATCTGTTTATACAGTACATTTTCGATTTTTTCAAGAAAGATTTCAACACTGCTATTTTTTTAACATTGCTATTGCTGCCATTTCCTGAATCAGCTATTTCCTCAACTACTTTTTCCAATTTTATTACTTTGAAATAATTCAAATAAATGAATTAACAAAAACAATTTCGATCCATCAGGTGATTAGTCAACTATTGAGGGCATATACTGGGTGTGAATCAGTGAGGTGCAGTGAGGTTCATGGTTGGTGAGGCTCCTTTAGTGTCAGATTAACAAGTATATAAACCCAAAAGTGAAGCTTATTCAATTAGCTACTGGTTATTTCATATCTCAGCCGCATTCTTCACACCTGTACACACACAAGAACGCATGTTGGTTTTTTTCATCTTTTTTTTATACGATTGAGATTAAAACAAACCTCCGTTACTTTGTTGTAAAAGTATTTCCTTTAGTTTTAAAAACTCTCCGCCTCAATGGAGACGTATACAAACCTTAAACTTTAATGGTTAAAGACATCAGCCAGACTGTGAAAAATCAAAGCAAATAAACGTATCTGTGCGCATTATATCGACGACATTCATAGATACAGCACCTGGTGCGCGTCAATTTCATGTATTAACACAGTTTGTGATGGATTACACATTTAGAGGCACTGCCTCACCTGCCTACCCTGACAGCACGTCCCTGGTGTGAATCACCATCAAGGCGAGTAACATTTGAAAGGCTGGGAAAAAAAATCAGGTCAACTTACCCACGTTTCTGGAGTTTCTTAGCAGAAGCACATCGTCTTCGATACTCAGAATCTGATAGAGAATAAGAAAATGTCGAGGCTTAAATAAATAAAAGAGCACTTTGTTTTAATCACTTATAAAACAAACGCACATTTAGAACGTTCCCACTTCCTGCTTTGTGTTTGTGATATAATCAAGTAAATCTAATAATTCACAATATACTGTACATACAACTAACAGTATTCAAATTCTTTAGTTCAACATTTTACCAAAGGTCTTAAATGTTCTAATCAATACGGTATTTATACATACTCGTTTGGAAGTAGTTCATTGCCATTAGAAAATGATTTGAATTCAACTTTGGAATATTCAAATGATTATATTAAGGCTTTTCCTTGAGTTTCTGGAACTCCTGTTGTGTTATCAGTTTTATCTTGATATTTAAAGTATATACTTTATTGAATATTGTTTTGATTGTTTAAGTGATTTGTGACCCTGGTCTGGAAAAGCGCTATACAAATAAAAATTACTTACTAACAAAGAAATTCAACATTTCAATAATCAAACAATTATAACAAATACCACTTTAGAAACAAATTGAACAGTTCAATAAATTAATTATTGTGTAATTGTAATGTGATCAAAAAATTGTAGCCCTTTAAATTTCAATTAAAAAAATGTTTCAACATTTAAAATGCCAAATTAATTAATTCAAGAATCTGATGGCACTGATTTACTTCCATATTCTTGCAGGGTAATCATGGTATCGTTTTTTTTTTTTACACATTTCATTCTCGGGCCTCTGGGTCACCTTGAGCCCGAGCTAACATTAGCATTAAATTTCTAATGTTGTTTCATAAGAAACACAAACATTTTTCTATAATTTTCAATCATTTAACAAAGCAAATTGTATTATCCTTTAGATTAAGAAATAGATTTTTGACTTGTGGATACACGCACAGATCCACAACCAACAAACATACCTCCTCAATGTCAAAGGAGTTGGCATTCTCTGTGCGCAGCTGAGCCAACTGAGGTGGTGCCAGGCTGGATGGGGCCTTAGTTGGGGTGGATGTGAGGTTGCCACCCTCTTCCACTTCCTCTTTTTCCTCTTTGATCACCTGATCCTCTGTCGTGTGATTGGTCGACAGGAGTGGAGCTGACTCAGGCGGATGTTTTTCTTTAGTCTTAGAGACGTCGCTCTGCTCAGACAAGCTGTAAATAGAAAGTATAGTAAACACCACAAAGGAGATCAACGTATTTACTACAATATTTGTGTGTGTGTGTGCGCGAGTCAGCAGCAACACGGATGCGCATGGATCTTATTAGCGCACTAGTATAACTTCACACAAGAGCACATAACTCAATAAGAGAAATAAAACATTTTTTTCAATAGCAATGATCTTGAATAGTTTTCAACTATTGATAAAACTCTTGCCATTCTTTATTGAAAAGCCTCTCGGGCAAATGAGAAAGTTACTGGTTACCATCAATTTAATGTAATCGCAATTATGAAATATTCACTAATATAAAAGTAGTCAGAAATTTAACAGAACATCCAATGAAACAAATGTAGTTTTATTTATGTTTTTATTTATTGTGTTTTATTGCATTCTATTTCTTTATGTGTCTGTACATTTGTATCTCAATGAGTTGTTTTATGTTAATATCATTGTTGTATTCAATTTTTTTTCACATTTGTGATAATGCTCTTGTGGGTAAGTACTGATATGTTGTGTCATTTGTTGCATTTTCTGTGTTTGTATTTATTTTGTGTCACATGGGTAGCTTGGTCATATTATTGGATGTTTTTTATTAGTATTTGATGTTCAAGTTTTTAACGATGGTAGTTAGCAAGACAACATTTTGACCAAATGTACTAACGTAATAACATAACCCACAAGACAACATTGCGTACATTAAACTAAACACAGGGTTCAACACAAGAGTTTGATCTGACCCGTCATCGCCGTCTCCGGGGGTTTCTTCCGTGACCGTGGCTAGAGAGGAGTTGTCCCGCTTTCTACCGAGTTGTTTCTGATTGACAGCATCAGTCTGATGGGCGGTGTCGCCTCCATTCCTCTCGGGTTCTGGAATTTTGTTAACTGAAATGTTTGTGTTCTTTTGTTCCCCGTTCAGCGGTGTGTGCTTCAAGGGCGGGCTAGAGCCGGGCGACTCGGTTGTGCCTGCCAGCAAGTTGGGCTTGGCGTTTGTTCTCTTCAGCTGTTTGGCAAAATTGAGAATCGACTGTTTCCTCTTCAGGGGTGGAGGTGATGCTTCTTTACTTCCCGTCTTTACTTCTGCTGAAAAAACAAGCCTTTTACTCTTCTCGCCTTTGCAATGTGCCAAAGCTCAAATCGCTTTAACATGCCTGATGTTAATATTTTTAAAGATAAAAATGAATATTGGTCAATGGACTAGAGAAGAAATGGCGTTCATCAAAACATAATGAATTCTACCAGGACTGGCAGGATAAGTTAAAAATATACAAGGCATCTCTTCGGAAAGCCAGAGCCAGCTATTACTCATCACTTATAGAAGCAAATAAGAATAACCCCAAGTTCTTATTCAGCACTGTAGCCAGGCTGACACGGAGCCATCCGTCCATTGAGCAATCCATCCCTCCTCATCTCAGTAGCAGTGACTTCATGAACTTTTTTAATGAAAAAATTGTAACTATCAGAGGAAAGATTCAAGACCTGCTAGATTCTTCTAATACAACCGGTGCAGCCTCACCGGACAGAGACACTATGACTGATACATATTTTGACTCCTTTCTACCAGTGAGTCCTCAACAGCTGTCCCGGGTTGTTTCCTCCTCAAAGTCCACAACATGTCTTCTCGATCCTATTCCCACATGGCTACTTAAAGAACTGTTCCCCTTACTTAGCACTTTCATACTTGACATTATTAACTTGTCAATAACGTCAGGCTATGTGCCTCAGATTTTTAAAGTTGCAGTAATTAAACCTCTGCTTAAAAAAAAACACTCTTGATCCAGAGGTTCTCACTAACTATAGGCCTATCTCTAATCTTGTCTTCATTTCAAAACTTCTGGAGAAAGTGGTAACAAGTCAGCTCTGTGATTATCTCCAGGACAATGATCAATTTGAGGCGTTTCAGTCTGGTTTTACATGTCAACCACCTCTCATCGACACACACTAAGGTCAGCTATGGTGTCCCACAAGGTTCTGTCCTTGGTCCAATACTATTCACAATCTATATGCTCCCACTAGGGGACTTGATCAGAAGACACTCTATAAACTTTCACTGTAATGCTAATGACACCCAATTCTATTTGTCCATGAAGCCAGATGAAAGAAATCCGCTAACACAACTACAGTCCTGTATTATAGATATCAAGTCCTGGATGACCAAAAACTTCCTCCTACTGAACTCGGAAAAGACTGAGGTTTTACTAGTTAGTCCGCAACATCTCAGACAATCTTTGATGATCTAGCTTTACATAATGGACTTGCTCCTGCTACTAGCACCACTGTAAAGAATCTGGGTGTATGCTTTGACGAGGACTTGTCATTTAACTCACACATAAAACAAATCTCACGGACTGCTTACTTCCACCTTTGTAACATTTAAAAAATCAGGCACTTCCTTCCTTTAGATGCTGCTGAGAAGCTCATCCATGCTTTAGTAACCTCCAGGCTGGACTATTGTAACTCTCTTCTGTCAGGATGTTCTAAAAAATCTCTCAGAACTCTTCAGCTCATTCAGAACTCTGCAGCTCCTGTCCTGACTAAGACTAAGAGGCGCGAACCCATTTCCCCTGTGCTGTCTTCCCTACATTGGCTTCCTGTAGAATTTAGAATACAATTTAAAATCCTTCTCCTAACCTATAAAGCCTTACATGGTCTAGCACCAACATACATTAAAGATTTAATCCAAACTTACCAACCCTCTAGGACCTTACGATCCTTAAACTCTGATCTATTAGTTATACCACAAATCTCTAAATGTACACTACCGTTCAAAAGTTTGGGGTCACTTATAAATTTCCTTATTTTTGAAAGAAAAGCACTGTTTTTTTAAACAGTGCTTTAAACTAATCTAAGTTTAAACTAATCTATACATTGCTAATGTGGTAAATGACTATTCTAGCTGGAAATGTCTGTTTTTTGGTGCAATATCTACATAGGTATAGAGAGGCCCATTTCCAGCAACTATCACTCCAGTGTTCTAATGGTACAATGTGTTTGCTCATTGGGTCAGAAGGCTAATGGATGATTAGAAAACCCTTGTGCAATTATGTTAGCACAGCTGAAAACAGTTTAGCTGGTTAGAGAAGCTATAAAACTGACCTTCCTTTGAGCTAGTTGAGTATCTGGAGCATCACATTTGTGGGGACGATTAAACACTCAAAATGGCCAGAAAAAGAGAACTTTCATGTGAAACTCGACAGTCTATTCTTATTCTTAGAAATGAAGGCTATTCCATGCGAGAAATTGCCAAGAAACTGAAGATTTCCTACAACGGTGTGTACTACTCCCTTCAGAGAACAGCACAAACAGGATCTAACCAGAGTAGAAAGAGAAGTGGGAGGCCCCGCTGCACAACTCAGCAAGAAGATAAGTACATTAGAGTCTCTAGTTTGAGAAATAGACGCCTCACAGGTCCTCAACTGGCGACTCCGGGATGCTGGCCTTCAGGGCAGAGTGGCAAAGAAAAAGCCATATCTGAGACTGGCCAATAAAAGATTAATATGGGCAAAAGAACACAGACATTGGACAGAGGAAGATTGGAAAAAAGTGTTATGGATGGACGAATCGAAGTTTGAGGTGTTTGGATCACATAGAAGAACATTTGTGAAAAGCAGAACAACTGAAAAGATGCTGGAAGAGTGCCTGACGCCATCTGTCAAGCATGGTGGGGGTAACGTGATGGTCTGGGGTTGCTTTGGTGCTGGTAAGGTGGGAGATTTGTTCAGGGTTAAAGGGATTCTAAATAAGGAAGGCTATCACTCCATTTTGCAACGCCATGCCATACCCTGTGGACAGCGCTTGATTGGAGCCAATTTCATCCTACAACAGGACAATGACCCAAAGCACACCTCCAAGTTGTGCAAGAACTATTTAGAGAAGAAGCAGGCAGCTGGTATTCTATCTGTAATGGAGTGGCCAGCGCAGTCACCAGATCTAAACCCCATTGAGCTGTTGTGGGAGCAGCTTGACCGTATGGTACGCAAGAAGTGCCCATCCAGCCAATCCAACTTGTGGGAGGGGCTTCTAGAAGCATGGGGTGAAATTTCTCCTGATTACCTCAACAAATTAACAGCTAGAATGCCCAAGGTCTGCAATGCTGTAATTGCTGCAAATGGAGGATTCTTTGATGAAAGCAAAGTTTGAAGGAAAAAAAACATTATTTCAAATAAAAATCATTATTTCTAACCTTGTCAATGTCTCGACTATATTTTCTATTCATTTTACAACTCATGGTGGTAAATAAGTGTGACTTTTTATGGAAAACACAAAATTTTCTGGGTGACCCCCAAACTAGTGTAGATTTGGAGCCACGGCCTTCAGTTTTCAAGCCCCTCTGCTGTGGAACCAACTACCGGCTTCAGTCCGGAGGGCAGACACCCTCTCTATGTTTTAAAACAATCTTAAAACCTTACTTTTCGATAAAGCCTATAACTAACTTAATTGTTTATCTTAGCTGCTATAGGCTGAGAATGCTGGAGGAGTTTTAGACACCGAGCTCTGTATATCCTTCTTTTCTGCATTACATTCATCACCTGTGCAGTTTAAACCCACACCTTTTTATTTCTCTCCCGGAGCCCCAGGATCTTCACCACGTCATCAGATCCCGAGTTCTCTCCAGCACCTCCATGGACTCTCCCACACTCTCCTCTTTTTTTTCTTCTCACTATATCCTCCCTCACTCCTCTCATTATCCATCTGTCTACCCCCCCCATCCTTCCTCCCAGCAAAAAAACATCTACTAGAATTACAATTACAATCACCGAGAATGTTACAGAATTACAGAAGAAATTTGACACAATTTCACTGCTACACAGGAGGAAGTGGATGTCATTACCTTTATCCTTGTTGTTGATGCACTCGACAGACTGACCAGAAACCTGACTGAAGAGCTGGAAGAACTCATTAGCTACGTTTGTCAAAACCTCCAGTTGACGGAAACGACCTAAGAAAGAGATAGGAAGAGAGACACACACACAACCAATGAGTCAGAGGCAGATAAAGAGAGGAAGACAGGAAGAGTTTGAGGGGGAAAGAGAGAGGGAGTAAAGAAATAAAGTGAGGGAGCGTGAGACAAAAAGAACAGACAGACGTGTTGGGGACGAGAGACAGGGATAGGCAGTGATGAGGGATAAAGAGATAAAGAGTTCGAGCGAAATACAAGATAGATAAAGAAGTGGAAAGTGAGACATAAATAAAGACAAAGAGGGAGAGAATGCAAGAGAAAGATAAAGAAAAATTCTGATAAAAAACAAACTGAGGAAACTGAGGAAAATGTGTAGAAATTATTTAAAACACTGAAGTAAGTAAGTAAGTAAGTAATTATGTAATATTTGTAGAGTGCTTTCCTAGACCAGGGTCACAAAGCGCTTAAACAGTTTACCCAATAAAAAATATGCCTTAAAGGTCGAGACAACACAGAGAAAAACACAGGAGTCTGCACGAATAAAAGTGTCTTAAGATGTTTCTTAGTCAGTAGAAATTAGCAGCCAGTGAATAGTTTTAAGGATCGTAGAACTTGCTGGTACGAGAAAAGAGAACTTATATATTCATCCTTTTACAGCTTTATTCCCTGAATGAGCCTGGTTTGTATATTACTGATCTGTATGAAACAAAATGTAAATTGATGAAATGCTTTGAAGAAGTGAAGCAAAGTTGTAATCACAGAGAGATGTGTTGGTGCGTGAAGGCCAGTGATGAAGTAATGGTATGAATTTAAAGCGATTTAACGTCTGCAGAAATTCCTTGATAAAAAGTAGCGTGCGTCCGGTCAATTTGCGAAATAACTTCCCTGCCTTAATTATCCTATCAACATCGGTGCTACGACATGATGAGGATAAAATAAAAAAACAATTAAATTGAAGTGTTGCATCATGGTGCGCTGCTCGTGGTAAAACCAGTCCTCTGGAGGATTTGCATTCATTCTGCTTCTCAGGGGGAAAAATAGTACAGAGACTGCTTTAGGTGCTAGCCCAGTAATACACTGAGGCTGATCAACCAGGCCAAGAAAGTACAGTTATTACGAATGGGCTCCTTTGTGCTTTGTGCCTGCGCCATTTTTTCAACTTCTCCCGTTAAATTTGCATTACTTGGTGATTTTGGTACATGTGGCTCCTGAGTTAAAAATACATTTGACACCAATGTTATAAAAGATCTATCAGCTGAGTCCTTCATTTCTTTGTTAATAAGCAGGGTTATTTGTAAAACAAATGTTTTCATCTGAAAATCTGAATTTAACAGAAAGAACTTCACACACAGGGATTATTTTTAGGGAAGGGGTAGTTGAAGTGGGTTTTTTTCAGTTTGTGTGTAATTTAATCTCAATTACCTCCGTACAGATCAAGAACACTTGCCTGAAAAGCTACAATTTTTTAATATAACAAACACATTAGCCCCTTGGTGTCTATAAATAATATAGTAGTAAGAATTCCTTTATAAATGTGCGATTCATCTTCTTGCACAAAGGAGCTACAGTGAGAAACAGGACTCCAGATAATAAAACTGTCACGTGGAAGTGTCTCAGCTGTGAGACTTTGTGTGGGTTTATGTTGGGCTCCTTTAAGCCTGGGTGGCCTGCTATCAGTACACTACATCTACACAACCACAGCTACAGATGAAAGCAAGTGGTGAACAGGTTCTGAGATGTCGGACACTCAGCTAAGATAACACAAACATTCAGGATGTAAGCAAATGTCCATTCATGGTTTAAAAGACCATAAACATATGTTTATATTTTCACCAAACTAAATAGAAAATGAAGCTGTGATATATACAAATCTTAGTCTCCACTCACTGTTGTCTGGGCAAGTTGGCAACGATGGTAAAACGAGTAGAGGCACACAAAACAATGATTTAATGTGACAGCTATTCTTGTATTCAGACTGGTTTCAACCAAGACTAAAACACAACCAAGATCGTAGAGTTTTTGAGACCAAAAGTAGGAACAAGACCAAGACTCATTGCTAAAGACAAAGACAACACTGTCAGTACATACCACTATGAAGCTCCTAATACAGGCAAGTCACAGACCAAGCCTTTAGACTGCCATTACCAAGTCAGGTCAGAGACCACCTACAAGTCGTCTAGACCAAAACACTAGTGACGGCCCGATAATCTCCAGATCTTGTTTCAGTTTAAGCACATATTTCTCGTAGATTTGAGAAGTATCTAGAATTAGGACTTGCTTGTCAGAGCGTAGTTTGGGTTCTCAACCTCCATCCGCTGCATCTGAGCTCCAAGATACACCTGCACGTGAAACACAGGAAGCAAGATGGTTGAAATTTTTGAGAGAGAGCAAAGACTTTAACTCAAAGATATTGACTACTGTTAATACTTACTAAACATAGAGAGGCTGATGTACACAAACTTATTAACGACATTAAACATTGAAACCAATCATCTTTTTTATTCAACAAATCTTTTTTTATTGTCGATTTTTTTGGCTATTTTTTATCATTCATAATGTTCTTTCAATAGTCTGAAAACAACCCCAGTAAGGGACTAAGTGGTGGATGACTAAATAAAAAAAATGAATGAATGAATACTTTGCAAGCAGCACATTATTGTGCATTCAGACAAAAATCAAAACATGATTGAGTCAGTACTTGGTAGAAACGCCCTTGTTGACAAGCATGGCGATAAGCTTCCTGTTGTTAAACACTAGGTTTACACTTGCCTCAAGAGGGATTTTCGCAGACTCATCTTTACAAAAATAAATTCTTTAAGTTCTATGTCATACATGCTCTGTACCCTTACGGACTTTGCAGTTGGGTTACTAAATCAGCAACACATGGCGTAATCCTCCGGTTCACTGGCCAAGTTGACCCCAAGAGCAATGGGTATAGAATTGAATGTCTACAAGTACCTTGACATCGATGCCATTCGCAGATGAGGCACTGTTGAGAAACCGGGAGGGCACCTTGGAGGAGAGGTCGGGTTCATCTCGGCCGAAGCCCAGATTCAAAAGGATCTCCTCTGGGTCTTCTTCATAAAGGTCCAGCAGCTCCGACACACTGCGTACAAATAAAGAATGAGTCAGCGGCTGGATCATGAAGGGAGTTATAATTAGAATCGGTTAAGTAGGCGAGCAAGGGGTTAGTCACCCTAACCCGAGGCTCATTAAGGTCTCCTCTGGCTGCTCCGCAGAGTCTTCAATTACTTTGAACACGCTGAGAAGATACACATCGGTTAGTGCTTCACAAAGAGACAAGTTAGTCGGTTAGAATGGATGTCTTGGAGCAGATGGCAAAGAAGATGCAGACCGCACCCACAGCCTCATTTAGACAGCGTGAAGCAGCATAGAAGATGATCAGCACCCAGGCTTTTACATCATAATCCCACATGGACACTTTTTGCCGTTAGTTCTGCAGCTCCCAGGAGAAATATTTGACTTAAATCAAGACAAAAACACAAGCTCTTTTTTAGCACATGTAGCTCTCCCACCATCTAGATCATGATTGATCTAGTATCATGATTTTTTGTTATTTTTCTTGGATCTATGTTCTGTATCTTTAGACTTTAGATTGTATCATCTTGTTCTTTCTCTTTGTTCTTGTTCTTATTTTATTTTTATTTATTTTTTATGAATAATTGCTGTATTGCTGTGGCTAATTGGATTTTTTTTAAAATTCAATCAATAAAGTTCTACCTTACCTAACCTATATGAAACAAGTCTGATCTCGATCTGATTTAAAAAGGATAATGTGAAAAAAAAAGTTTACAAGTGAACCATGGGGCAGCCAAATGTAATTTTTTAACCATTCTGAGCAAAAAAATTTTTTTTTTAAAAATCGATGACGACTGAACAATACAAGACAAAGAAGATAGTGTGTCCATCATCAGTATGTGTCTGTTTGTACAAAACTCTTTCATTTAAATATTTACATTAGAAAATGTGCTTAAGCCCCGCCCACTGAAGCTAAAATCTTGGATATCATAACCAAAGCAGACTCTGCTATGATTAGTCAAACATCAAGGTCTGTCACCACGTGTCATCAATCCTGGAAGTCTCTACCTCCAACTCCAGACTCATGTATAAAGAAAGAAGCAGGGCGTTCTTCGCCGCTGCAGGAGGAGCGAAGCCCATTATTACGACATAATAGATTCCATTCTCGTAACCTCTTGTTCGCAGAGATTTCAGAGAATTTTATCTAACTTCAAAACATGGTCATGATGAGGGACTTACTGCATCTTGAAGAGCAAGACGTCAACATTTGAAACATGCGAGTAAGTCATGAGAGTTGGGTTTTTATGTTAGTTGCCCTTTAAACTAATTCTACATGGACAGTTGAATCACACCTGCAAAGTAATACAGTTCATCCACCCGTTGTGAAATTGAGTCAAATTTCTGATAATACAGTAATTATATTAATCAAATATGGAAATAAATTTTAGATCATAAACTTAAATACATATCTTTAAATGTAAAAGTCTCTAACCACATTCAACATTAACATCCTAACCTTCAGTACGTTCAAGTTTCCAGACTTCAGGACAGACAATCAGTTCATTTGAACTGATAATGGATCAAGAAGACTTGTAGACCAAAGGCACGCCCACCGCGTTATAGCTATATAATAAATGTTAGTTTCAAACTGTTAGTAGTAGTTATAGAAACTTTTAGCTGGTGCGTAATATTTATGAACTGCTGTGACAAATGTAAAAATTAGTTTTAAATCAAGATTCTATATCATGACTATAGGATGGATACAGAAACTAATACCATAATGTTAAAAGTTCTGACAAAAATGTTAGTAACATACCAAAATGTTTTTTTTCTTTCTTACATGACAACATTAACCATTTATTAAACATATACAGCGATGACAGTGATTTACAACACTCACTCCACATTGGAACCTGCCTAGCAAAGCCCCTCATGCATGCCACCTCCCGCACCCACAATTTAACCCCAAAATTATACTGACAGAACTCAACTCAGTATTAACAATTGACATAATATATCCCCAAAACAATACGGTCAGAAATGACTTAGAAAGTGAGTATAATGTGATGGAAACATGTAAAAAGTTGAGAATTTATTTTTAAAAATATGCTTTAATTCATTTTTGTGTTCATTTTTAACCAATGTTAAGTAATAACTGTTTCTTATAATGTCAAACATGAGCAGAAGGACAAATCTGAAAGAGATATCCGAGTGAAAGGTGTAAAATATTCCAGACAGCACGGGCCTGTGTATGTACTAGGATGAGGTATGTGACCAAAAAGAGGAAGATGATGATGAAGGCCAAGATTATTGCTGGGAAGAGAATTAGGAGGGATGAGTTCAGAGCTCAGTAAGAATCTAACATAGACTCTGGATGAGCAGGAACATATACTGGTGGAGTTAAAAAGTGCAGCAAAAGTGCTGAGACGTTACTGCATAATGGTGGGTTCCTAAGATTATCAGGAAAAACAGAGTCGTGGGTTAGGGTCTTATCTCTGATAAGTCAAAGGTAAAGGTTGTTGAGGTCATCCTAAGAGGTATGAGGTTTCCAATAGTTAGGAATATTGTTTTGTTGATGCGTGTCTGAGCTTCTGTTGCTGGATCAGGATCAACCAGTTGAACATACATTTTAAAACTGAGCGAGCGAGTCCGTGTATGCCCACGCCACCACGAGGAAGATACCATTGCTCTGAAGCAGCCGTGTGTCCCCCCTCGACATATGCTCATGCACTTCCTACTGACCTGGACACTGTGCTGCTCTTCCCAGATCCCGTCGAGTTCATGCTCCTCCCCTTTTCTTTGAACTGGCTTCTCTTCTGATCAGCCACCAAGCCCAAACTAAAAGAGGTCATTGGAAACAAAGGGAGAATTAAGGAGAACATTTTGCCCACTTAGCTTTTTCAAAAGATGGAGTAACCAGACTCACCACGATCCAAGTTTCTTATTGGTGGAATTAAGGTGATTAGCTGTGAACGCAGAGTTCAGTTAGAACGGGATGAAAGGAGGAAAACAATCATAATTAATTATAGTATAATACAGTATATCTTGAAGTAAATGTGTTCAAGCCCAACAAACCTTTAAAAAACATTAGACAAAACTGAGATTTTCGACATTTGTTAAATAAATATAGAGACAGAGACTCATACAAAGTATTTGTTTAGTATTTATTTACAGACAATAACTGGTTTGAATATTAACATTTTTTTATTTAAAGGTACTCATTCTTTTTCTACCATTCCTGCCACGTTACACTCAAATTATTTTTTCTAGTGGAGTCGAACCCCTCTCCCCAAAAGACAAATTGACAACAACAAAAAGTTCCAGCATGTTAAATGACACAAAAGAGCCAATATGTTGCTACCATAGACTCACAAAACTACGCAAAAAGTATTTAACATCAAAACATTTAGCGGAATAGGTATTTTCAAAAGCATTTTCAAAATATGCTTCATCACATGCACTCTACTGTAGATGCATGATAACATCTATGTGTGTACATTCACATTTTATTAGTTTTAAGTATGTGGTGAAAATCATTTTAAGCATTACTATGATCATAGAAAGAAGAAGCTAGTGCCTTAATGTTTAAATGACTAATGATACAATCGAAACAAACTTTGGTGAAACGGTTAAACGAATACCTCACGTGACAAATCCTTTAAAATCCTGCTAACAGCAATCTGTCAGAACTTGTCTTGTGGTTCACATAGTTTAAGAAAAGCCGCCTCTTCCTTTCGTCAATTCAGTTTTGTTTTCATCGGTCAAAGACAGAATTGAATACAGTTACACATAACCACTCTGTCTCCGCCTAATTTACTTCCATGCCATTGAGTGAGAACTTATTCCATCACAACCTTCAACCTGGAGAGGTTTGCTCTAATCTCCCTCCATCCTGCCTCGAATGAAGCTGTCACTAAAGCAATCCACAAACATCCAAGAGCACAAAGCATTTTGAAGGCTCTGGTGAGAGAACTTCTTCTTTACAGGATTAGTGTCAACCTTAACCCTGGGCAAAGAATGAAACTAATCAATTTTATAACACAGACAAAGACAATATTGTAATTAAAAGTGCAAGACATAATTCATCTAGTAGAGAATAGAAGTACACTAGAAATACCCTTCCAAAAGTGAAGTGCAGCAGTCAAAACACCATCAGTTAAAAGGTTATTAACACCTGGAATTTCCATATTTTGCCCAAGCTTGCCCTTCTTGGATCAACACTCTAAACGTCTAATTTACCACAAAAGTGTCTGTTCACTTGAAAGATCTCATTAACATCTATTCAGTCTGCCTTCAGTCAACATGTCAAGGCTCATGGCTGCAAGAAATCATCACAACTTTGGCAAAACCATTAGAGGCATAAGTAGCACGCAGGTTGACAAGGAGGTTTACTCCAAATACACATGTGGCAGATGAAAAAATGGCTACTTTACTTACAGGGTTAGATATGTGACCTTTGGTCATTATAGAAAAGCATGGAGAAACAACAAGGCAGGTACGACTAGAGCTAAGGAAGAATGATTCATGGTATTATGATCGAAATCCTGATCTCAGACAACCATCATCTTGTGATTGTTCAAGCTGCGTTTTGAGTACTTTCCCCTGCTGTACTTTCTCGGCTGTTACAGATGTCGAACAACGACTGTGTCAGCGTGTGCAAGCGTGTCGGAGAAAAAAAAAAAAAACATATTTCACAACAGTTCATGAATATTAGTAAACTTTGACAAAAAAACATCTTTAAACTTGGACAGTGTAGTAATTTCGTTCTCTTTCTACAGGAATCGTAGAAACATCACGTTTTTTGTCCATGAACAACTAGGATGTAGTATTGACATCAAAACATATTGTCTTAGGCATTATATTATTATAATTAACCATTAATCATCCTATAAACCAATTGTACAGGACCTGACAAGAGTACTTATGTATAGTAGATATCATTTTCAATTGCCATTTGCAAGTAATTAAGGACCATATATATATATATATATATATATATATATATATATATATATATATATATATATTATAGCAATATAGACGCTTACAAAAACATTTATGAACCACTATATACATTAGCTTGAAGACCCAAATTAGCTTTAATTTCGATCTGTTGCCATGCATAACATGGTTTAACAACAATGTTAAATATTGTATCTGTTCTATATATAAATTTAATTAAAACAATAGACTGACCATCTGCACCCAGCGAAAGGTCATCCTCAAAGCTGCAGCCATTCCTCAGCGGTCCTGTAGTACACACACCAGTGATGTAACATGTTGCATGAAAACATCATTTTTAAATCTCGTTGAATAGAATACCTTTGCTGGGGGGTGGAGTGTGCTCATCTAGAGATGATCCCAGAGGACTCCTGGAAGGAAACATGATAATTCAGGAGGGTCAGGACGGAAAATGATATTTACGTTTAAATTCTCTTATCTATAAAGGTGTTAGATTGGGTTCAATTACAAGATGAGTTCATCCCAGATCAAGTGAAAGAAAGTATTGCTTTGCTTCCATGTCCCGCCCCTGGGTGCTCAGTGTTTCTGGAGTACATGTAGTAACTTTTCTCCGAAAGACAAACATTAGCATTTTTAGTCGTATTTGCTTAAAAACTTGGCTCATTTCCAACAACACTGGAATTCACTAATACATTTCCTTTAGCTACTCGCATGCGAGTTCCTTGCGGCAATTGCTTTATAGTGCCTTTAAGATATATCACAGAGTCAGGTATTGAATAATATCTTGCCTTAAGAAATAGCATTTTTCTGGCCTTAGGGACAATTTTAGAATTGGATTAGAGATGCGAAAAGGAGTAGCTGCTTCAGTGCTTAAATAAGGGTCATCCTAGTGTGCTGATATACTTTCACATTGCTGCAATAAAAGCAAAACGATGCAACATTTAGACATTATCATGACATATTTTTGGGTAATTAATGGTTAAGTTGCTTTAACATGACATCTTCCGTAGCCTTTTAACTTTGCAACTTGGTCTGGCTCCCGGGGGAGCCTTTAAAGTGTCCAAATGACCAAAAACTGCTCTACAGTGGTGGGTACAAGAGATATGAAGTACTGAGAGACTTTTTTTGAATGTACCAAAAAGGAAATCAAAACAAGAGCCTTTTTACTAATTTTGTGAACAAATGCACATGCTGTATTTAACAATTCTGCATCAGAGATTTTACAACATTGCAGCTACAATTGCATCAAGTTATTTTTAGATAAAGATTTCTGTATTTTATTAAAAAAATGTTTACGCTACCTTCTTCTCTACTCTTTATATATGCTAGAAATCGCTTTCCAAGAATGGTGTGGAATGAACGCAATAAGCAAATGATACAAATAAACTTTATTAATGGATTTTAACCAATTTCAAATCATTCTTATTAATATATCAACACAAAAACATATGAATGCGACTCTTATTTGAACCAGAGTTGACGCACATGCAAGGAGGACTTGGGTTTGTTGACACTAGACATCCTATTTTTCTCCAAGTTTCCACATGGATACGACACGTCACGTCACTTGAGAGTGATTGACAGCAACCAACTCTGCAAAACTATGATAACAGTGCTGCCGAGAAAAGTCCTCCAATTTCCTCCTTCTTTTTTTCACGTCGCTAAGCCACATCCTGATTCTGTTTGTTCTCCCAAGACAACAGAACTAACAACATATCAAATTGGGGGGGGAAATATTTTTTATCTTTTTAATTTGAAAGCTAAAATGATGAACAGTAAATATTATTTGGTTTGTGAAGGGAAAAAGGTAGAAATCGAATTCATCATATCCACAAGATTATTTTTTTCTGGTTATAATAAATGTTTAATAAGCAGAAAAAAAGTGAATTAATAACGAAACGAGTAGAAATAAATCACAATGCTTAAAAGGTTTTTATGCCCCATCGTCAACAATTTATTAAAATCCTTACATAACTATATTCACGCCAATAGATAGACTGATAAAAGTCAGTGTAAGGTAATCAATCCAACACTTTGCTATCTAAAGAGTTGTCCTATTAGCAGACAGTGCCCACCAAAAGTGAAACCAGTATAAAGGGAGAATCTCCGTGACAGTACCTGCAGTCAATCAGCCAGCTGGTGATCTTGTTCGGGACATGACCTTTACACAGACACAACCGTTAACATGGACATCATGCAGGAATGATTCTCAACATTTGTTAAAAAGTAAAGGGTGAAAAAAAAAGATCTAATTAAATCCAAATGGTTTTTAATTAATAAAAATGTAACACGAACAAATTAATAACATATAAAGCCTATTACTTGAACAAGATTCTTGCAACTTCGGTAAGATATTCTAGGCGCGACACAGCCTCCTACGATCCATCAGCTCAACAACTTCTGTCAGTGTGATGAGCAGCAGGACACACTGCTTGAGCGCCGAGTGTCCGACTTATGTCACAAACTGATGAGAGGAAGCCAAATTTGAAATGTTTTAACAACTCCAAAGGAAATGGAAATTTGGAACCCTTCATCCATCTTGTTACACAAACTTACAAAAACTTACACACACACGACATCTCGGACGAAATATTGGGTTAGTTTTTACACTGATGTGATAGAAAGACAAAGTGAAAAAAGGCCTTTTATAATCAATAGTATGTTATTTATGCATTTTGTCATTATAGTCATACTGGACTGCTTTTTAAAGGGTAAATTCAGCCAATATTCAAACTTCCCTCATTTACTATTCACCCTCATGTCGAGTAAAGGTTAGTATTATTTTCAGAGTAATCCGTTTCTTTATAGAGTTACAGACAAAAAAGAATGTCCATTTATATTAATTGATTCGAGCTCAGTGGTCTTCATCTGAATCTTTCTCCAAAAAGACACTTAAAAACATCAATGTACCTCGGTGGTGCCAGAGCACATACAGTGAAACTTGTACAGTGTACTGTCTACACTGGAAGAAGCGCTCGTAATATTTACCCGGAGCACTTCTGGTTTGTATGGCTTGTTATTCTTTTAATGTCTGCTACGAAAAAAGGGTTAGGGTTTAGGAGTTACTTTTAGACTTTTTTTCTGGAAAAATTCTTCTCTTCAATACAAGATGATAGTTACAGACGAGCAGCATGGAGGTATTTGGATCTTTTAAAGTGTCTTTTTGGACGAAGATGAAGACGATGACAATTAAGCATCAGTCACTACGTTAAAAAGGAACATACATTTTTGCCTATAACTCTAAAAAGGAACAGATTATTCTAAAAAACATACCAAGCCTTGGTCGACATGAGAGCAAGTAGAAAATGATTGAAGTTTGAAATTTGAACCCATTATAAGCAGTTTCTCAAAATAAAAAAATAAAACACTGAAAGGACAAAAGGAAAAACAAATATATATTTTTAATATATAATTGCATTTACTTGTTTTATTCATATTTTCATTGCAAAAGATCTATAGGCAAGTAATGCAAATGTGTTAAAATAGCATTTTATTTCAAAATGTCCCCCCACCCCCCAACTCTTATTTAATTAACTTCTACGATGAACATAATAAGAAAATAGTAAATAAAATAACAAATAAAAATAGAAACCCCAAAACAAATGAATGAACTAATAATAAATAATATAAAAATAATTGCATATGACCGTTTCTACCACATCAGCTGTGTAGTTTGAATCAAGATCAAGCGAGCTTTTGCCCTTCTGCTCCAGCTGTGTAGTTTGAGTTTGTGCCACAAATAGTGTTTGCTAAAAAAAACATCATGCAAAGTTAAGAAAGAAAATGTATGTTTTTGGTAGAGGATAAACTGAAGGCTACTTTCACACCAGGACTATACTTACTTGATTTTTCTGCGGTTCCCTGCGTTTTCTCTGTCGTTGCCTGCTGGGGTTCCTCCCCTTGTTGAGAGTCTTTCCAGGTAGAATCTCTGCTCTTGGCCCAGGCTTCACGGCGCAGAACTGCGAGGCTTTTGTCCGAGGGGATTCTTCGATCTGTTGACCCAAAGAGTACACATCAGCAGGTTAAGTTACTCAGGAAGGAGCACAGCTATAAGCCGGTTATTTCTTAGTGTACAACAAGCAAAAATGTTTTTTCAAGTTCATCAGGTTCGTATCAAAAGTGTTGTTTAGTTTAAGAGTCGGTTGTCAATTATATAAGCTGCATGTAAACGCTCATTTGAGTTATAATTGTTTATTTTAAAACCTGTTGCCATTTATGAACCAAGTCATTCGAAACTCATTGGACAAACAATAAGAAATGAAAAACACCTGGTCACAGCAAAATGAATATTCCTGATCACAATGGCAAGATCTTTAACTGAACTTTTCAATCATCAAACTGTAAAACTCTCACTGACACGCAGACCCACCCATCTCTTCTTCAAAGGGACAGGCACCGCCCGCAACAATGGTTCACAAAACAGGCCGTTTTGTACGACACTTTCCACCTCCTTCCTAACTCACTGAGCAGAATAAGAATCTCCACTTGTTTTTTTGATTAAATTTCATATTTGCACTTTAAAAAGGTCCAAGAGCTTTCACTCATTTACTGTGGCCCACCATTTGCTTTTTTTATTCAATCTCATAGTAAAATGTTGATGTTGATATGGTGACCTTTAAAGACTTCTAAGATAAGGAACATAGATCACGGAGTATTATAAAGAGGCTTTGAATAACAGTAAAACTGAAGTTGACGGGAATATATTTGAGATAATTTAGTAAATATACAATTTGTTCAGTGAGTGGTATCATTTTGACCTCTTGTCTGATTGGGTTCGACACCCCTGCTCTAAGGGCACCCAGAATTCGGAAGAGACTGTCGAAAAATACAGTTAAAAAAAAAAAAAAGGATTGGAATTTGCGTGAAATCAAAAAATATTTTTTATTAACTTCTTACTCTGATTTATGTTTCTCTCTGATTCCCAATCACAATTAATCACGTGTTTAGGCTGCAAGGATTATTACGTTTTGAAATAAATACATTCATAGTGAACAAAATTAGGCATATTCTTAATCTTAGTCATTATTAAAATGCATTTTTCTCATTAATTAGTTGCGTAATGATGATGGTGACCGAATTATGACTATAATCATCAGTTAGCAAACCTGTCAACTGTCTTACTTTGAAATCTTTTACAGCGTCACAGCAATATCTTGATAAAACACAAAACAATTCTAAAAATAAAAACATTTTATATTATGTGTATACAACATCAATACATCCATTTAATGTGTTAAAACATTTTACTACTTCAAAATGAAAGATAAAGATAATACATAGGTTTATAAATATTGTATATTGATTGTTGAAATCAGTTTTTCACATAAATATAATTTTTTTTATATAAAAGCGTTTTTCTATTTACTTCAACAGGCCATTTCTAGAGGCTCTCATAATAATTGAGGGTAAATAAAGTAAAAAAAAAAGAAAAAGAAGAGGCCTAAAACCCCACATTCCCCCCAAAAAACATGTTGTGGTTATATGTTGAATTTAAAAATAATAAAAAGTAATGGCGCAATATAAATAGAGATTATTATTATTATTATTATTACAATTGTTAGTTAGCTAACAGATTCATTTCAACACGGTCATCATAGAATCATTATTTCCAGATAGACACTCTTAATTAAATGAATATATGGGTAGACATCTAGGTTTGTAGTGAGTAGTATCAAGAAAGGGGTGAGAAAGTACCAGAAGCTGGGCTGCTTTCCACTTCAACTGGCGTGCTCTCCATGTCTGCCAACATCACATCTGCTGGTCAGTCGGACGGCTGCAGCATCAACACATCGTACACCTGGTGACGGAGAGAAAGAAAGTTAGAGGGAGGTGAGAGGAAAAATATGCACACGCACACAAACAAAACATGGACCTCAAAATATCTACATTTATCTCATCACATCAAAGCCATTAGAACCACTCATTTAATGAGGAAACGACTAACTAGGCCATTGCTTGAATAGAAACATCTGGGGTTTTTTAACTATAAACAAAGAAGCACGCAGAAAATATTAACAAAGTCATGCATGCAGCTACACACTCCCCTAATGGCACAATATCTGTGTCATCTTTCAGGCTGTTTCACATCCTGCTGACTCACTCAAGACCCTCGGTTGCATAAGCAAATAACAAACTACAGCAGGAGGATTTCAAAGCCCACAGCTCGGTGCTACAGCTTCATGGAAAAGTCTTGTTTACTTATGACAGTCACCAGTGAACTACAGACAAAACTGCTATCATTCGAGCCCTCCGTCGATATTAGCTTTTTAATTCTTCTAAACATTTTTAGGCAAGCATATTGATTTGATATTTAAGCTGTAAAGAAATATTCGATCACTTGTTTAAAGCTTATATACAACCTTATTCATGGTTAAATTGTAACACAGCGTTTTCTTTGGTTTGTGTTAAGCAAGGCCTTGTGGACGGGTATTTCATGAGGCCTCTCTCCTCTCGATGCACCCCTAAAAGGCTGAAGCAACGAAAAGGGAGCTCAGGAGAATCTGTATTGCAATCGTGCCACAACATATCCCACACTAGTGGCATCGCTGGCTACGTCCTCCTTGAGCATTCCAGCTACCATCTTCGTCGCAGCTTCAAAGAAACTTAACGCTTAAAAAAAACCTAATTATTCCTGCTTTTAAGAGTTTAAATAGGAGGCAAAGTATAGAAATGTTTTGTTTTGACAGCCTATCAAAACAAAACGTGTCTGTTCTGACAACACACGGTATCTGTAGAGCTGAATGCCCGAGGCCTGGAGTGTGTTTATATTTTTAAATATGTACTCACGACTCATCATTTCTGTTTGGAACTTACAGTTACTCTGCTATATCTTATCATTCCAAATGTAGCTACATTTTCTTCTCGTACTTAGCTTTATTATAAATTACTTTATTCATTCTTTCTCTAGATCCCCAGCTAGGGCCCCCCCATCTAGGGACACAATTTACAGCTGTGAATGGGTGTTTCAGCACATTCACAGAAAACCAGTTAAAAAAAACCTTGTTTATACTGCATTATGGTATTTTATAATTATTTTCGATGCTCAGGGACATTATAATGCTGTCATAAAACTTCTTAGCTTAATGAGCTTAGTGAGAAAAAGTTTGCAAATGTATGTTACACAGCTCTGGAGGCATGACTTTGTGGTGTTGTCAAAGTTTCATTCATCTTTATCTATAAAGGGCACTTGAGTCAACTAGTTACCCTCTCACTGGTGCTACAGGGCTCAAATAGACCGCCTCGAATTGTTCGGAAACTGGACTAAGCCTAATTTTTAATTGTTTGCCTTATTTGTGTGTAAAGGCTTAAAAGGCCATGCTAAAAGTTTTAACCCTCCTGATATCTCAGGGTCAAAGTGACCCGAAGGGTTAAGCAAGTTGCATCCTTTTAAAAGTCCTCGAAGGTTTTTTGGCCTTCTTTTAGCCCTTAGCAGCTCCAATGTCATTTCTTGAAAAGTGGCGCTAGCACCCTTTAAATTCCATGCAGACGTATTAAATCGACACTAAAATATTAAAACAAAAATAACAAGGTTTTTGCATTTTTTATTTTAAATACTTTCCGTGGTTTCTAAAATTGAAATTTCGAGGATTCCCTTGTCCGCTCTCCAATAAGGGAACCCAACATTTTAATAATCAAGTCGTACGCCCTTATTTACACTTTACTTTGTAGTATCACAGGAAAATCAGAAAAACCACACATTTTCATAAATTATCGCTCACACTCCACAACTACGATTTTTAAACATCCCAGTTTTACACTCTTCTTTTGCGTCTTTTGGTGGCACAAACTGACCGGCAGCTAAAGCTCATGCATGCATGCGACATATGTAAAAAAAAAAAAAACTTCTTATAACAACATATCCATGTGGTTAAGAACAGAAAAAGGTGGGGAAGGCGACGCATAATCCCCGACTGCTTAACCGAAGCACAAACATTTACATTAACAACTATTAACATGAGGATACACACACTTGCACTCGCTCATGCACAAGGAAAACGTTCTGCTACATCCTACCTCTTTGAGGTTAAGTGGATGACAAATGAGAGCACATGGGCCATGGGAGACCTGAAAGTCTTACACTTGGGACACTGTCCACCCGGAGAGTGAACAAAAAAATGACATAAAAATCCAATTTTCTCAGCTTTGCTTACATAAAAAAAACGGGTATGTAGCTCAGTCTGTGACTACTAACAAAATGAAACCCCCAAAACAATGATGACAGTACAAAACTCTTTTCAGTGCAGTAACGGAAACACAATCAGTCACTTAGGGAGTGTATTGGAAAGAATCTGATGATACAATAAGTATCAAGATACACGCGCAATGATAAGATATGGCATCTTTTAAAAGGTAATAAAAGCAGGAAAACTGTCATATCAAAGTTAACACACAATGCCAGTCATAATTTAACGAGAAGAAAAACAAGCAAAATTAAGTCAATTGATAATTTAACAAATTGATACAGTGCTGTTGAATACAAGTGTATGAATATTTTCTTACACCCCCATCAGTCAGTATTATTTTGGGGCTTTATTCTGTCAATTGTAACAGATTCTAAGATGCATTCTGTAAGTTTAATTTTTGGGTATAAAATGTATTTGAGACAGTGTGCATGAGGGGCTTTGTCTGGAGAGTTTGTTGCGCAAGAGTTGTTGCCAAGTCTTGACTATATGACATGGAAAAAAAATGCTGAATGTTTAGACAAGAATGACGTGTTCCAAGTAAAGCGTCTACATCTCCGATACTTTTCTGTCGTCCCTTTACGACGGTTCGTTGAAATCATAAACGGCACTGGAAAAGTCACTAGATTTATTACTACCGTATTTTCTGGACTATAAGTCACAGTTTTTTTTCATAGTTTGACCAAGGGTGCGACTTATGTGTGAAATAATTAACACATTATTACCGGTATATCATTTCACATGTTATTTTCACACTAAACTGCAAGAGGGCGCTCTAGGCCTTTGTTGATAATTTCGACGTAGAAGAGGAAGCGCCGCATCTTCTACCTCCGGAGTTAGCGGAGTTGTTTAAAAGTGACAAAGAGGATGAAGATTTCATTGGGTTTGAGTTATTTGGAGTTATTTGGAGTTACACGGATGGTTTGGTAAACTTCTTAGCATGTTATTTATGCTATAATTATCTGAATAACTCTTAATATGTTATGTTAACATACCAGGCACGTTCTCAGTTGTGTCGTGTAACGTAATATACCGTACAATTATTCAGCCTGTTGTTGCCTCTATTCTATTTTTATTTTAAATTGCCTTTCAAGATGACATGTCCGTTCTTGGTGTTGGATTTTATCAAATAAATTTCCCCCAAAAATGCGACTTATACTCCAGTGCGACTTGTACATGTTTTTTCCTTCTTTATTATGCATTTTATGGCTGGTGCAACTTGTACTCTGGAGCGACTTATAGTTCGGAAAATACTGTAGTTGCTTTTTACATCAAAATGCTGGGAGGAATTGGAATATGTGCAGATTGAGCAATAGCCATCAAATTGCTAAAACTAAATGCGTGTTTTTCTCCTGCCCTTAACGGCCAAGATATTAAGGATGGTAACTTAAGGGACGAGTGAAAACTTTGCCTTTGAGGCCGTAAAAAGACCCAGCAGAGTTTAACCATGTCTGAAAATACAGCCCAGAGAAATAGGGTACGCACTGTATTGTTAGCTGTGGTACTTGGGGCGCCTACTGTCTTACTGTTTGGAACTTGACCTAGAGGCTGACCAGCATTGACATGGATCATCTACAGTATATAAAAGGACCCAGACAGCTGCCTGACATGTTGACACCTGCCTCATCAGCACCTTTTCAGGGATCCATCCGTCAACGTTCAGGCAAGTCCACCTCCGTGGCCGACCGCCTTTTAAAAAGCGTTACACATCTTCAACCTCTGGAACGATGGAAAAGGAGCTGAGGTGTGTTTTTTAAGAACCCCTTTGAAGTCGCACACACGCAAACTTTAGCTGAATGGAAAACACAACAACATTTGTTTACAAGAAATACATTAATAACTTCCTGTTTCAGTCCAGAATGTGGGACGGAGGGGAGGGGTGGTGGGGGATCTCTATTTTTAAAATCTTGGCTGAAAACAAAGTGAGAACTGGACGTAGACTTAAACAAATGGTCATAGCGGCATGTTCTGTGTCAGCACATCCTCTGAGCTGATCCTTCCCAGACTCTCATCTGTCTCATTTCTCAGGGACTATTACACAACACCACAGCGTCCAAATTCAGAAACAGCTAAAAAGCAGGAAACCAAGGTCACACGGTGGGTCAAAGAACTTGAAAGGGAAAATTAAAAAAAAACAAAAAAACAAAGCCAATGTTTGGCTCGAGTATTAAGAAAGGGGAATTGAATTTAATCACTTAATCTCTAATGATTTCTTAAAATCTACCTTCTGTTAACCAATATCCATGGATTATGAAATACTATTATACTACTAATACTTTTTAATCAAGTTAATACAACAAGGCAAAAAGGTCGATTAGAGATATACAATTTCATTTAGCATTCTAAATTTAAAACAAAGCCTTTAGAGAGGCCAACCCCCCACACAAAGACGCACATTGCCGTAGATTCATTTGGTCTATGGCATTTTATGAATTGTAGCATTTTAAATGAAATGTACAGAAATTAGCTGAATAGGCAAACAGGTTATAGTAACATTCTACTCCATTACAAAATATACAATTGTGTTTCGAGTCTTCTAACATTTTTTCGGTTGATAAAACGCAATGTTTTAGGTCAATATTCGTAAGAAATCTAAAAAAGGTTGTACAAAAATAAATCAATTTTTCGAAAACCAAACACAGGGGTGTATATTGGCAAGAATCTGGCGATACGATACGTTTCATGTTACTGGGGCAGCGATACAATATATTGCGATACTGTAGGAAAATGTATATGACACATGATTCTTGATCAAGTCGTAACTGCTTTCATTCGTTTTTAAACCATTAAGTGTCCAAAACATCAGCTTTAAAAGCTGCTGAAGTCGACTGTATCCTCTTGTCCTCAGTTATCCCCTGTATCTCACAGGATTTCATAAATCCTCTTGTTGCAGTGGACATAATGACTGCTGCAATCTAGCATCCGAAAGTTTAATTGCAACCCCAAAATGAACACCGTGAACGTAGTATGTCAAATGTAATTTTAAAATAGAATTTGTTTATTTTTAACTAATTTTATTGAACTGTGGTAAAAAAAAAAAGAGTAATTTAAAGCAACAACAAAAAATAACAAAGTGCTTTTGAATGTTGATAAAGTATCATGAAAAAAAAAAGGATATATATATATATATTTATAAATATCGATAAAGTGATATATTGCTTCAATACATCAATATTTTCCAACTCCTCTAGAAGACATGGCTTATTTATTTAAAATATCCAGTCAGTAAAAACCCATTTTTTAAGTATAAATGACTGACCTCTCATAACAAACAGGAGCACGTTGCTTTGGTTAAAGAAAAATAAAACAATATAAATAAAGCAATTTTATTTAGTGAAACTTTTTGTTCCGTTTTTTTTCCCCAGAAACATAAATCCTTCAGTCTATATTGTAACATCTTTATTTATATTTATAAATCACATTTATAGTTATAATTTGAATTGATTTACAACAAGCGAGTCATGCGTGATATATAGTCATGGTTTGAAATGAACCAGTAAAAGTAATCGATCACAGATAAGGTCCATTAAACGCATGGTTAGCACTGCAATACTTTGAGTTATACAACCAAATGTTTGCTCACAAAAAAAAGCAGAAAGGTGCGCGAGGTAGCCTCCAAAAAAATCTATCTCACATCAGAGCAAGTTGTAACATGTTTTATACGAATAAACACATCGCTGGACATCTTTTTCTTTCATCAGTTTGACTTGTTTATCCTGTTTACAAGAACTCCGAAGCGGAACTACTTTTACTGAAACTTGTTGGGATTCCCTTTTGCAATGTTGCTTGTTTTTTTTTCTCGCAAGTAAGTCAACTTCGAGGACTCACCGCCATAGTTTGAGGCTTGGTCTTGACTCCAGAGCTGTCAGACGCGAGCGAAAGTGTCAAATTCTCCGAAGCTGTCAAAAGTCTCCAAACTTTTAGTGAGAACGGTTCAGTCAGACATTCCTGCTTCCGCTTCCTCAAGCCAGCGGGGGGCGTGGCCAAGTGATCCGACAGGAGAGAGGAGGGCGGGGCCATAAAGAGGGAAAAACACCCCTTTGACAGAAAAGCAGGATTTATGGCTTTTAGACAATATGACCTAAAGTTTAATGTAGAAACAGTAGATAGATTGATGTCGGTCGTGGATGCAGTATTTAGAGAGGGCCTGCCAGACTGAATCAACCACTTTACTCAATCAATACCAAGAAAAAAAAGGTGTTGCATAACAGAGAGGGAGGGGTTGCTCTTATCATTCAAAAGTATACTAAAAATAAAAAAAACCTTTGTACATTTTGTTGACAAAGTAGAAACTCCTACCTGTGCCATATACATCACACGTTTGTCTATGACCTCATTTTTCTTCAATCAAACTTACATTTTATTAGTTTTCCCTAATCTCACAAGAACTAAACCAAAATAAAAAGTAAATATATATACTGTATAACCCAAACTTGCTGGCACAAAACGTGGTATATTTTAAGTAATACATTCTGGGAGGAAGTACATTCAAATAATGGGCTATAGTTTCCATGTACTAACAATAATATGTATATCTATAATTTATCTTCACACCCATAAGGCTCCTCCTTACATCCCTGATCTGATCCAGCCTTACACCCCAGCTCGGGCTCTGAGGATCAGAGTCTACTTATGGTTCCTGAACACGGTTCAGGACCAGAGGAGAGAAATCTTTTCAGGCTGTTGCTCCTAAGCTTTGGAACGATCTTCCTCTCTCTTTGCGCTTGATGGATCTACTGACTCCTTTAAGAAACATCTTAAGACGTTTTTATTTGTTCAGGGTTTTCCTTTATTTTCTGGAACTCCTGATGGGTTATCAGTTTGATCTTGATCTTTAAAATATATACTTTATTGAATATTGTTTTGATTGTTTAAGCGCTTTGTGACCCTGGTCTGGAAAAGCGCTATACAAATAAAAATGACTTACTTACTTACATACATACTACCTTTTAAAAATTGTGCATGTGGCTAGTGAGAAAACCATCTGGTACGCTTAAAGAATGGAGAAAAATAATTTCTGGAATTTACAAAATGGAATTTTTCTCAACCAGAAAATATAAAACTGAGGTAATGTTCTACCAGTCTGTGGTGGCCAGTGTCCTGTTCTATGCTGTGGTGTGTTGGGGTGGAAATGTGTCCAAGAGAAGTGTCAACAGGTTGGACAGGTTGATCAGAAGGGCTGGTTCTTTGGTTGAAGCTGGACTCACTGGTGACAGTTGCTGAGAGGAGATCACTGGACAAACTACTGTCCATCATGGATGATGATAGTCATCCTCTGAACACTGTCATCAATGAGCAGAGAAGCAGAATGAGTGCTCCTTCCTATGATGCAACACTAATAGACTCAAGGACTCATTAATTCCTTGTGCTATTAGACTGTACAATTCGAGTTTGGGGGCAGGAGTGGAGTGAAAGTATCATGATGTTCTGTTCCATGTTAATCTTTGTATCCTTTGTCTATGTTCTTTATCTTTATACTTGATTGTATCATCTTGTTCTTTCTCTTTATTTGTCTTTGTTCTTATTCTTGTTCTTGTTCTTATTTTTATGCATAATTACTGTATTGCTGTGTCGTATTGGAAAAAAACAAGAATAATCTCTATTTATATAGCGCCTTTTTAGACCAGGGTCACAAAGCGCTTTGACAGCCAGTCACACATACTGATGGGAGTAGGCTGCACCTCAGGACGCACATCAAGAGCAATCAGGATCAATAAAGTTTTACCTAATCTAACCTACCTAAAAAAAAAAAGACGCAAGAAATTGGGAAAATAGACAATTTGCATTTAAATGACAAATTAAAACTAAATGATTTTATGTGTGAAGGTGTTAGAAAAAAACATCAATCCAACCCATTCTATTTTTTGGTTATGTGCACTTATTTTTCCACATTGAATAATATCACCACAACCAGTGACCATCTTTATTCTTAGTTTCAAGAAACTTCATTTTTTTGCTCAGGAAAGAATAGAATGTATATTCGGCTAACCAAAAAAGAATATTAATTATTGAGCTGGAAAATGTAGCAAGGCATTGTATGTGTTTGCAAAGGAACACTGACCTGTTGAGCACATTTATGACAAGTTTGGTGACGAAAAGCATGTTGCCTTAAGATAAGAAAGGACAGCAAGTCGAATCAACCACAAAAATGTTCTTTCTATATAATAGCAGTTAATGGGGCCAGGTTCCCATTACTGGTGCTTATAACCGTAGCTAAAGACACGACTTCCAGCTTGAATGATGATTTAAACGTCTAAAAATGTGGGCATGGAATCAGAAATGTCTCGTCTTTGTCAGACATGTTGCATAATCACTGATCTAGTGGCTCAAAGGTTGGTCCTGAGAGTGAGTCATGCATGAACACCACTGAGGGCAGAGAGGCCTCACAGGTGGCTGAAGGCCACAGGCTCCCCAGAGAAAAGAGGTCACCAGCGAAGAGGCAATACTGCAGAAAGATAGTGGATTGAACTTAGTTGATATTCCACAGTCTAAAGGGTGCCTGGCTCAAGGGCCCTGCTTAGACCGTTCTGTGCAAAAATGTTGGTCTTTGAAGACCATCATAATTTGACAGGCATTTTTATCTCCTAATTTACAATTTTCATTTTATTTCATTGATATAATCATTTAATTAGTAGTTCTTGTAGAACCCGTGTTTTTTACCATTATTAAAAGGGAAAATAAATCTAATTAAAATGCTATATAAACACTATTGTGATACACTTTCGAGATGGAAAACAGTATTACATCTGGCTAAGAGTTGGTTATAACTAATAGATAGATTATATATATATATCCTTTTAAGCAACTCTGTATCACTTTTGATCCATTCCATGTCCTGACTAGTTACAGTCAAATGTATTTCATTTGATCGTATTTCAAACTTTAGATTTTTTTTATTTTTTTGCAATAGTATTTTTTTTAAAAACACGAGAATATATATATATTTTTTCATTGATCTACAACAATTTAAATCATGAAGGAAAATAAAAATAAAACGGAATCAATTACTTTTCAAATAGGTTTTAATTTTCGAACTCTTGCAAAACCTATTTTTCCCTTTAAAATAAATGTTTGATTAAATGTGGCTGAACTTTTATGTGGTTTTTAGGTTTCTGTTTCATCGCGATTTAAGAAATGTTGTTAGTGTCACTCCCAGGACTACGGAGGCCCTGTAGGGTAAATACCGTAAACATTTATTAAACATTGCTAACAATTGGTTCACTGAAATAAATCAATAAAAGTATGACTGCAGTAAGGAATATAGGAATGTTTTTATAAATCATTGATCATGACTTTTTCTGGGACTGCAACGAGAGAGGTGTTGCTTTACTGCCACCTGCTGACCAATTGAGTCGATAAATTAAATAGGTAAAATTAATCTAGAGAAATTATATTATAATTCTCACAATTTATTATACATTGTTTTGGTAGATATTTTATACAACACATACACAATTGGAGGTAAGGTAAAATGTGGTTAAAACTATGAAGATTAATAGAATCGTGTGAATTTAAAATATTTATTACAAATATTTATAATATTATAATATAAAATAATGCAGGAAGTAGGTAGCTTTTGGAATAATATAGAGTGTGTAATTACGTTACTTTTAAAACTCAGATCGGGACTTGGATGGAGTGACCGCATATTGTCATAAGCAATGTAGTAACACTGTTTGGCCACTGTGTGACGTTTCTGATTGAGACGAAACAGAACAGCACTTTGTCATCGATTAATCAAACATTCCACAGGTTCCCCAAGTGTATGTGCTGTAGTTAACAAAAGTGTTTCCTACTTCTGGTGGATGTAAACGTCACACACACTTCATCAGCATTCAGGAGATCATTCTCTCCAACAGAGGGCAGCATACAACTACACAAACATCTTCACCGTCTTACATTTCTTCAAGTGATCTGAACTCAATGAAGGATGGCTTTGACCGCACAAACTAGTCTCCTAAGTAATGGTCATTTCTAAAGCACCTTTCTAGACAGCTCAAGCTTGGGTCTAAGGCTGGATCAGATCACCGCTGTAAGGAGGAGTCTGACCATGAATAGATCTGAAAGTAAGAACCAGAATTTTAAAGTTGATCCTGAAAGAAGCTGGAAGCCAGTGAAGAGTTTTAAGGATCGGGGAAATGTGAGTTCTTCTACTAGAGCAGGTCAGAATTCTCGCTGCAGAGTTTTGTATTAACTGCAGGCGAGACAGCTGCTTGTTGTTTAGAGTTTTCTGTAGGATCAAAACAATACATACTGTCTCAACAGCCATACCAATTATTTTCCAAACTTTAATTGAAATAAGTTCTTAGTTATCATTTAAAACAATGCAATCCATACAAATACAATTTATAAAAAGTAAAATGCATGTTATTGATTAAAAATTGGATTCTTAAGTTTTTAAACTTATCAATTACGTCTCTGTGTTCTTATTTATTAAGCTAGAAGAACTATATACGATAAAGGCTTTCAGCATGTATGTGTCTCATTTATACACCAAAGTTATATTAAAAAAATGGAAGAGGAATATAAAAACTATGAATAAATCCATATCATCCATACTTTCCAGTATTGATCTAATGTCGGCCATCTTGTCTGTGGAAAGGCACTCTTGATAAAATATTTAAGCGTAAATGAAAACTTGTCTTAAAGCAACAATACATAAGTGTAAAAATATTGTTTCTGGCTCCCCCAGGAGTGTGAACAATGTAACTACAATGCATTGGATGACAAAACAAAGTCTCTTGTTTCTGGTTTCAACTTTTTAGTAACTTCAAATAGTCTCTGTACTTCATATCCAAAAAACATTTACAAACACAGCAGATTTACTTCCTTTTCATTTCAACATCAACATATCGAGCATCTGCCATCACTGGAGGCATAGCTGTAGAGATGTGGAGCAAGAAAGTTACAAGAGAAAAACAGCTTTATTTTTTAAATGAAAGAAGTTGCAATATCATTTTGTATGTTCAAATCATCAGGCTATATTTTAAAAAAGCACATTTCCTGAATATAAAGAATGTATCATAAATAACATTTCTTGCTTTATATATTTTGTTGTAAATTTTTCAAAGTATCCCGTTGTAACCCTGATGATTTAAAAAAAAAAAAAAAAAAAGGTAAAATATAAATGCATTTAGAAACTACCCAATATTTATTTCCCCCCAGGGTGATTGATATATTCATGTGTTGACTGTAAATCAAGCATGTGGTGTGAACCATAAACTCCTTCACAGAGCAGCTGATGAGGCAGGACATAAAGTACAGGACAGAACACTCGGGGGGGATTCGATTCAAGAACGTAGTGACGAGAGGTCGTATAACAATTAAAAGTAAACCAGCCACTCTAGCTCCATTGTTCTGTTGTGACCCAGATACGGACACACCTGTATTCTGTTGTCTGACAGCAGAATGGAACTCCGCTAGTCACATGTTGGTCGGTTCAACCGAGGTCAGGGACCACTATGGGTCCTCAGCACCTGACCACTTTTTATTTGCTTAAAATGCCTGGATTATGGAAAAAATAACCGACCAAGGTAATAGTTCTGCTGAGGCATGGAAAATAAGTGTACAGAATAGGTCAGCATCAAATGGAAAAGTTGTAATTTTCATTTCTCATCATTTGCTGGGAAACTTTTAAGAATCTTCACTTTGATCAAGTAAACTTTTTCAAGTAAGACAGTTTAAGTAGCAGTTTGTGTATTTTGGTAGAGAAGATACATGTTCAATTAATTGTATACAACTTTATGCGTTTCAGGGGGAACAGAAAAGGGCATGATAGACACAGTGTCTCTGAAATACATCTTGGACCTCTATTGTACTCATCAGTATGTGTCTGGTTTGTATACAACTCTTTTAATTGAAATATTTACATTAGAATATTTACTTAAGCTCCGCCCACTGAAAACGCTTTGTTTCTCTGTAGATTTTGTTTGTTTACCATAACCAAACCCACTCTGCTGTAGTTGGTCAAACATCGAAGTTTGGCACCACTTGTCATCAATCCTGGAAGTCTTCACTCCCAAGGGACTCGTTGTATAAACAAAGCAGGCCATGATTACAGTTGGCATGAGAAGTGAAGAACATCATTACGTCATAATGGACTCAGCTTTCGTAACCTCTTGTTCCCCAAGATTGGGAGGAAGGGAGAGGAAGACTTCAACAGAAACATGACACAAACAAAAAAGTGACAAATGATTGAGGTACACACTGACATTTTTAATGGTAGTTGCTATAAAAACTCTATATCTCCACCTTTCCATTCATCCATTCTCTACCATTTATCGGAGGTATGGTTACACGAGTAGCAACCGATCCAGAAAAAAATGGACAAAGATGGACTTCCACCTCCTTAAGCTCCGACAGAAAAATACAGGTGTTCCTAGCTCAAGCTGGAGATATAGTCTCTCCAATGTTTCCAGGTTTTGCCCTGAAATCTCTTCCCAGTTGGTTGATTTATTAAACAAAAGACCAAAGTGCGGAAGATAAACAACAGCAAAGGTGACGATAAAATACACAGTTTAATCCAATACAAAGTACAAAACAACAAATGTCCACAAGATAAAAATAGTGCTCTAGAGTCCGTTTTCTCTGTTCATAAATAATTGTAAATTCCAACAAAATGCCCAAGAGGGATAGAAAGACAGTTCAGGGCAGGTGTGGCTGCAAGATCCACTATGGGAGAGGAGAAACAAAAATTAAAAGACAACTCACCGAAGAAGATCAAAAAACACTGACTCAAAAAGCAGTCAGGACAATAATCGAGGAACAAGTTTAGAGAAGGTATCAAGAAGGTCAGGCAGGAGCAAGATTTATCAACCTGTTGACGCTGATTGTCAGGTGTGTCTGGGCTTTATACCTGGTGGTTGATTTCCTGATTGTCAGCAGCTGTGGATCTTGCGGAGCGCCGCACTGGGAACTGTCAAGAGAGAGAGAGAGAGAAGGGCCGGAAACACTAATACAAAGTAAACTGAAAATGAATTCTACTTTGAGTCTCTCCCAGATGACTTAGCCTCAAAATCCATGACCATAGATAGAGAGTGGGAACAAGGATGGCCTTTTGTCTCAACTCTTTCTTCATTACGACAGTCAATACTGAGACTGAATGACTGAGAAACTCTGCATCAACCTGGCCATCTTTCGATCCATGTTTTGCACACTCGTGAACAAAACCCCATGATTCTCCAACTCCTCTTACCTAGACATTCCACCCTTTTCTGGATGAGGACCATGGTCTTGAATTTAGAGGATTCGGATTATCATCTCACCATAAATATTCACCTGTGAATCTACAAGGTGAGGAATGAAAGTACGAGCCTGAGAGGCACCAACAATGCCCTATTATCTGCATATAAAACAGTGACAAAACCTAAGACCCTCTGCTGGACCAAACTGATAAAGTCCTACCTTCTTTTGCAGCTCTATTCACATCATTTTTAATTTTTTTCCCCTCCTGACCCAGAATGATCTTGTTTGAAATACATTGCACAATGGGTTGTGGATGTTACAACATCTAGCTCTCCAGGAGGTCTTGGCAGCCCACTGCATTGGCTGGACAATGAAACTTTTGGTGCTTTAGTGAGCAGTACTTGTTCTTCTGGACCGCAGTGCAGCATTTGTCACTGTCGACCACTAGATTATTATATCACAGAGACAAGAAATATCAAATATATGTATAATTAGAACAATTTTATGCAAGACTTACCTATCAAAAATACTTTACTATGTACATGTCAATTATATATACATAATGACGCACATTAACATGAACTTTGGTGTTCCACAAGGCTCTATTATTGGCTTGATCATATTCAAAATCTCCATGCTACCACCAGTCAATGTTGCTGTGTCTTAAATCGCATACTTGCGTACTCAAAGTTAGTATTTTTGTTTGATATTATTTTTAGTTAGTGCATAAGTGCGTCTCAATTCTTAGTGCGCCATGCACACTAAATTGTCGTACTAAAACGCCCGCAAAACTGAGTATGGTTCGATGGACACTATCCTCCCTAAACGGCTGCCATCTTAGTGACGTTGTAAAAGGAAGTTACGTCATATATATGCATATATATATGCATATACTTACAGTTGCATTTCAGCCAACAGTAGGAGGATGACACGTCTTTGGTGCTGATACCGGCGTAAATATTTAGAGAATATTTTGTTTCTCATATTTTTTTTTCTTGCAAACTTGCTTGCCGGCGATAGTAACATTTCCTGTTAGTGCGTAGCGGCAGTGTTTGATTTGAGACATACTTTCTGTTGAGAATTTGCGTATTAGTTGTACACTATCCTGATGGATACTAACTTCTAGTATACTAAGAGTAGTATGTGATTTTAGACACAGCATGTGCCTCTGCTCTGCACTGTTCTCCATAATCTCCCTTTCCACTACTTTTCCCTCCCAGTCTGTCACAGCAGAAGGCAGTAACACTTAATCTGGTTCTGCTCAAGGTTTCTGCCTATTAAAAGGAAGTGTTTCCTTGCCACTGTCGCCATACCGGAACATTTCCTCTCCCAAGTGACGGTTATAGTTTTCTGGTGTTGACTTAAAGATTGAGCTCAGACGTCCTTCATTCATTTACATATACAGTGATGTAAGGCAGGAACACAAAAGAACCACTGACCGCTTTTTTAGGAAGAGCGATCGGTTTGCGGAAAGCTGACTTCCTGTAACACACAATGGATGTTGTCCGAGACAGGATGTGGTGTCATCACTCTGCAACAGAAAGTAGCTAATTTACATGGCGTCTGGTGTAACTTGTCATCAGTTCAAGACAATATCTGAGATGAATCTGGTCGTTGAATGTTTTACTTTTTTTTCCAACTATATTTATGACGCAAGGACAATACGGGAGGAGCCGAGGTTCTACTCCACAGCCGTCCTTCTAAATGTCTCATTTATTTTGAGCAAATCATTTTGTCATTAAAAACATTTCACCTGAGATCAGAAAAAACAACATGATCCTATTTTAAAAAGTGGATTCTGTCATTCGGTCATTTCTAGACGACATTTATAAAAGAGGAAGTAATATTTGTGGCTGTCCACAAGCTTGCCTTCTCTATTGAGCAAAGCATATCACAAAGAAAGGTTGAAGAAATAATTTCAGCGTCTAATAGCGACTAATAAATGGAGTTTATTTATTGTTAAAGTTGTAACTGTGTCCTACTTCCTGTCGTGTCCATGCTGCTCTGAGCTAAATTTAGCGTTTTTGCTCTGTGAGCCTTTTGTTTTCCCACAGTTCAGTTCTTCAGCTGGTAATAATAATCAAAATATGACGGTTTGTCGCGTTAAACTATTGACTTATCACAGGAGGATGGAATGTGATTTAAATATATAAAAAAATGTTCTTACTGTTAATATTATATAGATTATTAGGTATTAGATATATATACAACATACATAAATATTAAGTAGAATTTTTTCTCTTGTTCCGCTTATCCAAAGATGGGTCGCGGGGGCAGCAGCTTCAGCAGGGAGGCCCAGATTTTCCTCTGCCTAGTTACATCTTCTGGCTCTTCCTGGGGGAACCTGAGGCGCTCCCAGGCCAGCTGGGAGTCATAGTCCCTCCAGCGAGTCCTGGGTCCCCGTCCTGGTCCCCCCCAACAGTGGGACATGACCTAGACATCTCCCCAGCGAGGAGTCCAGGAGGCGTCCTTAATCAGACGCCAATCTAAACTGACTCCAGAGCGGAGACAGAAGACTGAAACAGAAAATACATATTTTTGTGTGAACGATTGTGCGTCAAAAGGCAACGTCCACAGATTGTGTTGCCTCTGGCAGAAACATACAAACCTGATGCCGCAGGAGAACTTGTGACCAATTCAGCAAATTGCCACACGCACAAACACACACATGCACACACACACACATACACACACACACACCCCCCCCCCCACACACACACACACACACACACACACATATGTTCACACACACATACGAACAACCGCACACACACATGCACGCATACACACAGACACACATACTCATACACACACACATGCACACACACACACACACACACACACACACACACACACACACACACACACACACACACACACACACACACACACACACACACACACACACACACACACACACACACATATGTTCACACACACACACACACACACACACACACACACACACACACACACACACACACACACACATGCACGCATACACACAGACACACATACTCACATAGACATGCATGCGCACACATACAGGTCTCTCTTGAAAATGAAACCCTGGGTCTCAATGAGAATTATACCTTTATAAATAAAGGTAATAAAAAAAATAAAAAACCCACACAAACACGCACACACTACCATACACAGACACAAAGATACTCACACACATGCACAAACGCCCAAACAGAGATACACACACATGCACCCACCCCCCGCACACACACACACACATGTACACACACACACACAAACATCTAGATACACACATACATGCACAAACACACACACACACCCACACACGCACACCCCCCCACACACACCTAGATACACACACACATGCACACAAAGATACTCACACACATGCACAAATGCTCACACAGAGATAAACACACATGCAAGCACCCCCAGCACCCCCCCCCCCCCCCACACACACACACACACATGCATACACACACATAAACACAAACACCTAGATACACACATACATGCATAAACACACACAAACACAGACACTTCCTATCCGGCGATTAATGACCAGAGCAAAGACGAAGCGACAGCTGCTGATATGAACTTTTACTTCACAGGACACGGTTTATTCACAAGAACTATCGCATTTGACAGATGGTTTTTGTTTTATATATATTTGACAAATACCAGATCAATTAGTTTTTTTTCTTCTTGATCTTAAGAGAGTATTATTTTATTTACAAAACACACATCCATAGTGTCCGGACTAAACTTAAAGATTGAAAAAAAAAACGTTTTAACTATTAAATCCTTTTCTCGTAGTTCTATCTTCCTCTCAACTGTGCTTGACTAACTTATGTTGTCACTGTGAACAGAAACCTTCGGAGCTACCGTCTTTAAAAATGAGTTGCTGAAACAAAAATGCAGATCCCACCAGAGGGGATGAAGTCACGCCCAGTCTCTGGATAGTACTGGGAACTAGAAGGAATCAGACAGAAACTTTTCCTGAACGACCTTCAACAATGTCATGAGTAAGACCTGAGACTGCTGTACATTTATTTGAAAAAAACAAGAGGTTATTGACCGCCTACTCTCCTCCCCACACAGCTGTGATATCCACTGTTTGTGCTGTCACTTTTTGGGAAAAGTTTTGGAAAAAATCTCTAGAGAAAAGGAGAGAACAACTTAGAGAAGAACTGTAACACCAGCTCAGTTATGAAGGTTAGTATCTAGATGAAAACTAACATTTAATAATGTATCTAATTTGAATCAAGATTGTTTTAGGAATATATGTATGATCTGCCAAAACACTATACATATTATATATATTATAGAATTACGTCAAGACCTTCTCTTGACGCGTAGAAGGTCCTTTTCTATTGCAATGGATAGTTCTGTGTTGATTAAATTCTAAACTCGGCTTAAATAGTTGGTGGATATTTTGAAAAGCGGTGAGGTCATCTGACCTTTGACACGGGCAGAAGTCATTGAGGCGGAGAGAAATCCATCTTTTTGACAAGGGAGTTGAAGAAAATGACAATTAAAAAAGATTTATGTAGCTTTCCAGAAAGTGAAGAGAAGCAGAAAAGGCAGAAGTTGGAGACGAACAGATAAATCGATCAATCAACGTTAGGAATATTTGAAGAATGTTTGAATACACGTTTGTAGTTATTCTGTGTATATATATATGTATTTTGGATGCTGATTTCCGTCATGTGAACCACACAGACCACATGAATGAGATCTGAGAGAAGGGGGGGGCCATGATGTTGTGACAACACAAACAGAAGAGGAACTCAGAGAGGCCACACAGTGACTGCCTGACTTCTCATGTGAGGAACTCTTTGGTCACACTGGTGTTGACAACAACTTCAGTTGCTACACATCTTTCGATCCCTTCCAACCTCTTGTGCCTCTTGACTTCTGACCTTTGAACTTCACCCCAGGCAACTGAAACTGAGATCAAGATTTAATTATTATTATCTTCATCATTTCCTAGTTTTCTGGTGCTTGTTTACAGCTGAATATTAGCAAAACAAAACAATACTTTGTCATGAGAATCAATGAAAAAAGCATCTTCTCTGCTGCTCTTTTCTTTTCTCCCACCATTACTCTATGATTCCAAACACATGACTTCAGCTCATAGTTTCCCTGTTCTTGTTGAGGACAGATGATGCAACCAAACGATCCGTTAATTCACAGAAATCCCCGGAACTAAAGAGAAAAGAGATTTCAGGAACAGTGATGCATCACTAACAACGAAAATTAACCCAAGAATAGAACATAGAGAGTGCAGACTTCCACACAGATGCTTATTTTTTACTTATAATGTAATCCAATGTATCCATTGTAGTATTTTTTTTTCCTTTATTCAACAAAGAACTGCGTCAATAAAACAATTAAAAAAGTTGCCTCAATTAAAGCGTTTACTTCAATGAAATAAAAAAATATTTGCTTCAATTGAAACAGTTTACTTCAATAAAAACATTTCTTTTTAAGTAAAATATATTGAAATACTTCAATTAAAAATAAAATTCAATTTAAAAAGGTTGCTTCAATTGAAAGAGTTTACTTTAATAAAAACATTTGTTTGTGAGTAAAATATATCAAAATACTTAAATTAAAAATAAAATAAAATTCAATTAAAAAAAAGCTGCTTCAATTGAAAGAGTTTACTTCAATAAAAATATTTATTTGTGAGTAAAATATATCAAATTACTTTAATTAAAAATAAAAAAAAACGAATAAAAAAGTTTGCTTCAATTATAGAGTTAACTTCAATCAAAACATTTATTTGTGAGTAAAATATATTGAAATACTTCAATTCAATATTCAATTCAATTAAAAAAAAAGTTGCTTCAATTGAAAGTGTTTACTTCAATCAAAAGATTTATTTGTGAGGAAAATATATGGAAATAATTCAATTTAAAATAAAGGCGTCAATAAAATGAAAATAATAAACGAAAAAAGAAAGACAATCTTTCAATTAAAAAGACTTTAACAATAAAAAAAAGGGGAAAAAAACTTTTTTGAATTGAAAAATTATGAAATAATCGTCCAAGCTAAAAAATAAGATCACTCCAGTTAATGAAGACAGTTTTAAAATGTTATTTTCTCTTTAAAGCAACATCTTTTTTTTATTTCAAACTTCTTTTTTTAATTGAAGCAACTTCTTTATATTGAAACAACGTTTTTCATTGAATAATATATAAACAAATCTACCTCTATCATTTTCAGTCATTGTTGTCATCTAACAAATTATTTATTTTACAAACACACTGACACTCCGTGGAAATCATCCGTTTTTTGAAAATACACAAAAAGAGCATCATTTTAGAAAAGTTTACAGACACAAACACATAAAAACACAAAGTTGGCTTTCACTGAAGGCGTGAAGAGAGATGGATGAACAAGTTCTTGAGCCACACAATCCAGCACGACAACACAATTGTAAACAAAAGAAAACTCGACAATCACTAAGGAAACTGAGACTGCTCACAACACACATGCAATCATGGATGGTTTAAAAAAAAAAAACACTGGAGAGATTTGAGATTTGACATATAACTGAAGGTCATTAACACAGGAAATACCATCCGTGTGTGTGTGTGTGTGTGGGGGGGGGGGGGGGGGGGGGGGGGGGTGCGTGTGTGTGTGTGTGTGTGTGTGTGTACGTGTCTGTTCACATGAAGTTCCGGCCTCAAACATATCGGCTGCTTATTCAATTTATTTTTAGATTTCTAGACTCCTACACACATACAGGATATTGTCTTACAAACAGGACTTTATCATGTTCACTTATTGTCTTTTTGATTTATTGATTTTTAATATAAATTAATCAACAATTTAATTTTAATTTTAATTAGTGTGGTTTTGTGTGTATATGTGTGTTTGTTTTTTAATAATTACACATTTTTAGTATCATTATTCATTCACTGTTTTATTGAATTGTGAGTTTTCCTCAATCCATGTGAGGAAAAACACGCGAGTCCATTGGAATTTCATTACAAATGAACTACTTTGAATAGAGGAAACACCCAGAAGACGCGCGCGTGTCTGGCGCGCTGGAGAGGAAACGTCTCGCGTGCACGCGCAAGGAGGAGGGAGGGCGTGTGAGGAGGGTCTACTTCATCTCAACTTCTCTCAACTGTCACCCACTTTTCTCGGAGTTTTTTTTTTTCCTCTCTCCCTCCTCTTGTTCTTGCTGCGTGTTTTTTTTCACACTCGATCTGCTGTCGCTTCTCGGACCCACGTGTCGTCCACGCAAAAAAAGGGGTCACCGGTACCGACAACATCTGGATCCAGAGAGGGGACATCGACCCGCACCGGTACCGTTACCTCGCCGATTCTTAAGATTATACTCGTTTATGTTTTATTTGTCTTGACGTTATAACGTTTCATTCACACATTTTTTATCCATTTCCAAAATGTTAAACGTTCATTTATTTTATTTTTAAAACATTATATTATACATAGATAATGATTTCTTATTCAAAAGTCTTAACTTTTACCTTTTATCTGAAAACAACATTATTGAAACCATTGCAGGAGCCAAGGTCTTAAACAACAAGTCCCATCATGATTGTTTAATGATTTAATTGCTCTTTTTGATTATTTTATTACATCCTTTAAGTCTTACGTGACCAATAATAGATTATATTTTTTTCAACTGTATTTTCAGTGAATGTTTTTTATTTATTGTGTATCTATTGCGTAAAATGAACACCATACTTCTGTTAAATCAGCTAGTTAATACACTGTAAATCTCATTTACAATTAAATAACAAACATTTAACAACAAATAGGATATTCTATGATAGGAAAACATGGATTTAAAATACATTTAAAACAATATTTATGCTTTCTATTTTATTAACATACCTTCACTAATGACAAATAGATAGCATCCAATCACAGGGTATAATAGTACCGGTACTTCATTCTGTAGCAAAGTATCCATTGTCCAGTTTTTCATTCATAGCAAGTTTAAGATCAGTTGTTGTCTTGTGGTGCTCGGTGTCTCTACAATGTAAATCAAAAGTATGACAATAGGTTTTACTTCTTTGACATGGTTGCCGTTGGAGACAAAGTAGTACCAGAGTTAACTCGTTGCGACTCAGGAAATGGAGGTTCTGAAGTGAGGTTGAGTTCCGTTATTACTAACATTAAATGTGTCTGAGGTGACCGCAACCCCCCATCCTCACTAACGGTTATCTACAAAACTGTCTCTTGTTAACTGCAGCACCATGGGAGATGGCTTATCATCAGAAGATAACAACCCGGCTATCTCACGAAAACAACATAATTACACCGAAACAGTTTACTTTGAAGGCACTCATGATGACATGCAGACCACTTCTGCTACTTGGTTGATAGAGGGTTGGATTATGATCATAGTGTGACATAGTTGGATGAACAATTGATCTTCTTCGTTTAGACCTTATTTAAAACATATTTGTATGAATTGTGTAAACAAATGTTTATAAAAGGAAGTGAAATAACATTAGATTTTGTTAAAAGTAACATATACTAATGGGTAGTTATAATTTTAAATTGAAATTATTCATTATATTTATCATTCTATTCAATGTTTTAACATGTATGTGGATGGACGGATCACATATTTACAAAAAGCTAAAAAAGTTAAATCAAATATCTCAGATACGTATAAAAACGTATTCAGGTATCATTGTTATTAGTGTGCGATCGTGTACACTTTTAAAGTTGTAATTCAATAATATCAAAAATGCCTTCTGTTACTGACAACAGCTAGCTTATTAGCATGCACACACACACACAAGAGTCTTTTACACATTTTATTGTCCAAATTAAAATGAGATAACTGATATGAATGACTGCAGTGTCTAAGCCAGCAAATGTGGTTGGGGTTTTGCGGTTGTGGATGTTTTGGTGCTAATGTACTTGGATTTTTTTAGCCCTTGGATTTTCTGTGTGAATAAATACACTGACTGTGTGGTGATGTAATTTTTAATAGTGCAACAGTGAACGTTCCCCAGGTGTGTTGCTTTGATGCGGGTTGTGTTTGTTGTTATAACAATTTGTGACTGCTCGTTGACGGATGAGGTTTAAGTATTTGTAATAGTGCACACATGGCTGCGGTAATTGCAATAAGATGGATATATTGGCACTATAAGAGCACACTTTTATTTCCTTAAGTGAATACTTTTGGCATGATATAGATCCCAAATACTACTACATGGGCCCGGTTGGTGAGATTCCTATCTTGAACAAAAAGCTCTAGGCTTGTAATTTATGATTTTGAAAGGCATTAAGATGGATAGAAATTGTAAAGATAATTAAGATGTGAAAACAACAGGGTATAAATAAGGACATTTGGACACAAAGAGGAAACGATAAACATGATTTGAGGAGAAATAGGGAATAGAGTAGAGAACAAGAAAAACAGGAAAGGTCAAAAATAAAGTTTTGCTGAATCAGCATCATGAAAAAGGTTTAATAAAGGTAGAAATAATACATTTTCTGGGATTATGCAAAAGAAAATATTTCGTTTTTAAAGAAAAATGAATCAAATAAGAGAAATAAATAAAAATGAAGGCTCAAACTGGGGTTTAAGAGAGTATTTAGGGGTATTTGTAGACAAAAAAGATTGTATTTCAAAATTATTTATAAAAAAAATGAAATTCATTCAATATTAGCAGCGATGTAGATCTCCTGTGACATTCAGTTCATGCTATTTTCTACACACAAACAAGGATCAAAATAAACAATTCCCATGGTGTTGTAGAAAAATAGTATTTTCCAAAACAATGTATCCATTTGCTATTCCTTTTCTTTCAGATTCGACAGATTTTATGTGAATAATAACAAAGTTTAAATCTCTTCATCAGACTTAAACTGTTTTTACATATGTTGTGCCATGTTATGTAATGACATCCAGGTTCAGGAAATTACAATGGAAGATACAGCAATAGATTTAAAAAACAATAGCCAAACAAAAGAAGGACTATTTTCATGTGACTTTATAAAGACGCAGCATATTTGTAATTGTTCCTTCCAGAGCGGGTCACATAAGCCGGCAAAAGCTTCAACGTGTTTTGAAAACTGAATTAAATTATCACCGAAATAAAAAACACTTTTGAAAGTTTCACAGAGACACAGTCACGTAAAAACGTGATCAGATGTCTTGTTTCTTGTTTCTTGTTTCCTTTTGACTTCTGGTTCATTTCCTTTTTTTTTTAACATTTTTATTTTTCCTAAGAAATCTATAGCTATGACATTATAATGACAAATACAGTACCTCAGGGTTATCTTTCTTTATTAGGATACACAAAGATATAAATATTTTATTGTAAGTTTTTCTGTATTTGTCTTCTTGTTGGCTAAAAAATGAACAATAAAAAGATTGGTCACTATCTCATGGGTACACATTGGCAAGGTTGTGGGTTCATTTCCAGCTCGAGGCAACGTTTTATCCGAGGATCTTGTATGTTTTCCTTATGCTTGTTTTGGTTTACTCCGGGAACTCCTGTTTCCTCCCATAGGTCCGTAAACATACAGTTTGATTTATCTTAATCGTTCAAAGATGTTGGTCTGGGGGTGTTTGGGGGGGTATTTATCTCTGTGTGCCCTCGGACAGGCTGGCAACCTGTCCAGGGTGTCCCCTTTTTCTCAACCTAAGCAACTGGGATAGACTCCAGCCCCCCCCCAATGATCCTGAAGAGAGTTATCACTAGTAATGACATGTTGGAGACACTTCTCTAGCCTGGACTTATCAATATAATAACGTTTTTATTGTTCTTTTTCTTAATAGTCGCTATGAATTAGGGATTACAACTAAACAAGGTTCTATTGGCTTACAGAATCTTTTATTTCAGATTTGAATTATGGTGTTATTGTGTGTTGTTCTGCTGTTTACAGGACGGTCTGTGCTTCACTGTTGAAGAATGTGTGTCTGTTTAACGGTTCCATCAAACATTTGTTCGGAAAATGAAATCCTCTAAATAAAAAAAACGTTTATTAGCTGAGCTTCAAAATGTTCAAAATTAAACCTGTACAAATCAGTTTCTAACATAGTGCCTTTATTATAAACCATACTGTCTTTCCACCCCTGACAGTTTGTCCTGTGAAATGAACACAGCCGCCTCCAGCCTTCTATGGTTCCCAGCACTGGCCCTGATTCACCTCGTCTCTGGATACACTCTGGATCTGGAGCACAGTCTGGAGTTTAGAGGTCCCCCGTCATCCATGTTTGGATACTCGGTCCTGCTGCATCATAACAGAACCCATACCTGGTCGGTATCTGCATTTCTTCCCTTTTCGAATTTCCAGTCATTTTATTATGTCGATGTTCGTGGGAATTAACTGTAATACCTTGGAAAAAAACAGATATTCTCTTTTAAAAGATTTATTTTGGTGCTTTCTTCAGTAGATTTTCATCTGTCCCCATGACCTTTCTCCGTTGTTTGTGTCTCTGTCTATTTGAAATTATCAATGGTCCCTATAATAAACACTAAATCAGCTGAAGTCATGTGTCAGGAGCCTGTGTGTGTGTGTGTGTGTGTGTGCATGCTAATTACCTAGTTGTTGTCAGTAACAGAAGCTCTTTGAGGCCCGAGACACAGAAATCATTGAGTTGCCGCTGCAGACATCTTCTTCTCCTCTGAATCTTCAATAAAGCGTTTCCCTCTCTCTATCTCTTTTTGCTCAGGCTGGTGGTTGGCGCTCCCGTAGACAACTCATCGGTACGAGCTTCGGCACGTTCTCCCGGATCCGTGTATCGCTGCAGAATCACCGCGACCTCGGATCCCGACGGCTGCACGCTCTTGCCTTCCGGTGGGTTCCGTCATGTCTTTTTTCCTGTCGCTGAAGGCCGAGCCTCGGATGTCAGATTGGTTCCATCCAGAGGAAGTACAGAGGGTCCAACTCTGTCGGGCCGGGAACTCCATCTATCACCATTAGATGAAAAAAAAATGGAAAGAAGAAAATGATGACAGACAATGATGACAGAAAAAGTTACTGTGACACAAAATACTAAAAACACTTTACAGTTACATATTTTAATCAAACGTGTTCACAGATTTGTAAAAAATATGATGATTTCTTCCTTATTTTTAAGAAAAGATTGACAATATTTGAAATAAAATTGAAATAAATCAATAAAAAATAGAAAAATGTAAGTATGACACACGAAGCTATAACATAAATGATCATGTGACATACTGTAGATCTTCCTCTCCCTCTGTGTTTGATGATCTACTGACTCCTTCAAGAAACATCTTAAAACGTTTTTATTTGTTCAGGCTTTTCCTTGATTTTCTGGAACTCATGTTGTGTTATCAGTTTTATCTTGACCTTTAAAGTATATACTTTATTGAATATTGTTTTGATTGTTTAAGCGCTTTGTGACCCTGGTCTGGAAAAGTGCTATACAAATAAAAATGACTTACTTACTTACTTATATATGAACATAAATGGGAATTCATCTGGTCCGATTAAATAATAGAGGAACACACGACACACATAACGATCATATAAATGATCACATGACATCACATCATGTTCATATGGAATAAATAAATGATCACACAAACGACCGATGACATATCATATCTTCACATGACAAACATCAATAATAAAAGAAAATAGATAAAGACAGAATTATGTAATTTCAGTGAGAAATAAACAAAATAACATAAATTTATAAAGTGAGAAAAGTGTGTGAATAAGGGACAGAAATAAAAATAAAAGTTCTTCACTGTGCTCTTCAGGAAAATAAATCTTGTAATACATCTGAAACATCTAAAAAAACAAAAAAACATAAAGCTTTTAGTCAATAAAAAATATGTAATTATATAACCCTGCACCTAAACCAGAAGTGAAATCACAACTAGCACAAATTAGCATGTACTGATTGACCGCCAGTCAACCTCCCTCTTTACTTCCTCTATTAAGTGTTGGTGCTATTCTTGGTGCTTCCTCTTGTCAATGACTAACTGTATCCGAACAGATCTTTCTAATTATTTAATTTCCACATAATTGCGAGTTAACGGTACTCACCGGACTTATTTTTGATTATAAATGTGAATGTATTGTCAACAAATTTGTAATAAATCAATAGACTTCAGTGAAGGTACAGGAAAAACATGTTGCTGCTCTTGAGGTTATTGTAGTTCTTTGAAGGGTAACTGGTGAAAGTTGAACGTTGGTTTAACCACACTTTTATTTAAAAAAAAAACTTTGACACTTCCTTCTGCTTAACATGTTTAAATATGACCGCTTTTACACCCTCGCTCTGACTTCCTCAGAACTCAGCTTTTGAAAGGGTCGATCACGGGTGAACTCTCTGTACTGCATGTTCTCACAAATAATCATATTATGGTCATTATGTGTTGCAGATCTCAGTAGCTGTGGGAAAACATGTGAGGGGGAAAGTGACCATCAGTGGCTGGGAGTCAGCCTGTCCAGGCAACCTACAGACAGTGAAGGACACGTCCTGGTAATTAACGGTTACACTAGACTTGTGGTCAAGACAAGGACAAGACGAAGACAAGACCAAACAAGACCAAAACAAGACTTAGTCAATACTGAGATAAGACTGAGACATAATCAAGACAAAGAGAAGACCGAGACAAGACCGAGACAAGACCAAGACCAAGACCAAGACAAGACCCAGTAAAGACCAAGACAAGACATAAAGACCTAGACAAGACCACAACAAGACCAAGAGAAGACCAAGACAAGACCAAGGAAAGACCAAGACAAGATCAAGGCAATACCAAGATTAAGACCTGAACAAGACAAACATACACAAGCTCAACACAAGACTGAGACAAGGCCTAAAATAGACCAAGACCAAGACCAAGACCAAGACCAAGACCAAGACCAAGACCAAGACCAAGACCAAGACCAAGACCAAGACCAAGACCAAGACCAAGACCAAGACCAAGACCAAGACCAAGACCAAGACCTAGACCCAGACAAGGCCTAGAATAGACCAAGACAAAGACAAGACCCAGTCAAGATCAAGACAAGACATAAAGACCTAGACAAGACCAAGACAAGACCAAGACAAGACCAAGACCTAGACCCAGACAAGGCCTAGGCAAGACCAAGGCAAGACCAAGACCTGAACAAGACAAACATACACAATCAAAAGAGACAAGACTGAGACAAGGCCTAGAATAGACAAAGACAAGGACAAGACCAAGACAAGACTAAGACAAGACCAAGACAAGACTAAGACTAAGACTAAGACTAAGACTAAGACTAAGACTAAGACTAAGACTAAGACCAAGACCAAGACAAGACCGAAACAAGGCCGAGACAAGAAATTAATGTGTGGTAGGGATACCTGCAACAAATATTATTTGGGCCTCCAGGTTAAAGGTTAAAACAGATCTTTCTTCTTGACCAGAAATAAATATATTTTGTCTTTTACTCTCTATAAACCTGCAGGTTTCAGATAAGACAAAAACAAATCAAGTTGTCAAACTCTAACCCATATCAGCTGACACTTTGATTTAGCTTTTAACTCATTAAAAAAAGCTTATTCAGTGCATTTTTGAGAAATGATGTTAGTGACCGACATTGTTTCACTCATGTGACTGACATCTGTCATTTGCTGACTTGTGATTGTGTAATTACCAATAATGCTCTCTTGTCACATGTGCTTTCTCTTTGTGTGTGTGTGTGTGTGTGTGTGTGTGTGTGTGTGTGTGTGTGTGTGTGTGTGTTAGGCCTGTGCTCACCGGTGGAAGAATGTGTACTACTCCAAAAGAGACAGCCAGAGCAATAAACTTCCTTATGGGGTCTGTTATCGCTACACCAGCGATTTAGTACAAGCTGTACCCATAATTCCTTGCTACAGCGGTGAGATTTCAACTCTTCTTTAAGTCAATATTAAGAGGCCCCTCATGCTTCTTTTTTATAGAACATTTATTTTAATAAAATACTTAAGAATGTACTGAAGAAAATAACAGTATGTTCACTGGTGTCATCTTTCATACATCAGTGGAGACATTTTCAATATTTACAGGACGTTTACTGTCAAATGTTTATATTTGTATGTGTTTATATATTCTAGACTACACGAGAAAGTTTGGAGAAAACTACGGCTCATGTCAAGCCGGTATTTCCAATGTCTTGACCGAGGTCAGTAACGTTTTTTTATTTCTGTTTCTGTCTTCAACGACATTCTATGCTATTTATCAACTGTCAGTTTAGACATGGTAGTAACGTCAACATGTATTTGAACTGAAGAAAAAATGGAATGTCTTCAGGATCTGATCATCATGGGGGCCCCTGGCACGTCTTACTGGACCGGATCGGTTCTGGTGTACAACACCTCCAGTCATTCCATGTCGGTGTACCTCGACGATGACTCCAGAGTCGTTGGCTTTGGAAGCTACTTGGGTGAATATCAATCTGTACTCTTGACAATGATGCATCGGGAAACTATATCGGAGATTACTTTTTAATATATATATTATATACAATACACACCCTTTCATTCATTGTGTTTTATTTATTTTCACTCTTATTTGGATTGTTAATTATCATTGAAGACATTTAAACTATGCATGAATATGTGTCATTTTACAACGGCTGACAAAACGTTGTGACAGAACACAAGTTAATACAAAAACGCAGTTTAATACAACAAATGTCAGCCGATGGTGACAGTGAAACGTGAGTCCTATTTCTCAGTCCAGCAAATGTGATGGGATGTGACCATAATATGGAGTCCAACAATAATCCGTGAGTAACAAGAGAAAGAGTTCGGGTCGCGGTGAGGGTGGCTGCAAGTCGCGAGATCCACTGGGGAAGAAGAGAAGAAAAAAAATTAAGAGAACAAAAGGCGCTTACAAAAAAAGTGGTCAGGAATACGATCAAAAAGAGTTCAAGGAAGGAGTCCAAGAAGTCAGAAGTGAGGATTACCTGTGTATCAAGGGAAACTAATAACGCAGAGTCAGAGAGAAATCCTGGCCTTATACCCAGCGGTTAGATTCCTAATCGTTGTAAGCTGTGGTTCTCGCGGAGCATCACCCTCGCGGACTGTCAAGGGCCCACATAAAAGCCCATAGAAGTGACAAATGGGCTGATTTCTATGGCATGAGGGCCATTGAACAGGATTTCAAGTGAACTCGTTAAATCGAAAGCTTGAATTATAAGAAGAATTATGAGTTTATATTGACTCATACGACAGCTATTTGAAGCTGGCAATATAATCAAAAGAATAAAGTTTTTGATCGACTCTCACACACAAGGCCGCACAAGGCCAGAATCAGATACTCATGCTAGTTCTGTGTTACAAGTGCTGATTAATAAGCGGACAAAATTGTGAAAAGAACACAAAAAGTACAAGCTCAATCTGGTCTCAGCTATAAACCACAGCTCATGGTAAGAGCAGAGAAATAAAATAAAAATTCCGGATGACTGTGGCACCATCTTAATTACTTTCTGGACTTTTTAAATGATCTGACTAAGAAACTGCACACACAGACACACACAGACACACACAGACACACACATACACACACTGACAAAGAGACACCAGACCCGCCTATCCATTTTTTTTAAGGGAAAAGTTCAACTTACATCACAGGCAACAAAACCAGACTGACGCCATTTCTGCCTCCTTCCTCATTCAGTCAAATTTGCACGAATGTTGAAATTTTTTTTTTTTTTTAACCATTTATGCTTGTAACTCATTTTTAAGCTCAGCGTGAATAGCCTTTAGTTAATTATTATTTTTTTAATAAAGTTGAAACTGTGCCATTTAACTATCTTTCCATTTCTATTAAGTTAAACAATAACTCAAACCTTGTGATTCAGTTCAAATATCATTAAATATCATTAAAGTGCAACATAACATGACATTTTTTACTTTACCAACTTATTTAAACCTTAAAAAGGTGTTTGTCTCTAAGTATTTAAGGACAGTTATTGTGAAAATTCACTATTTGTGTCAAAACTCTGCATCTAGCTCCTCCTCTGTTTGTGATGGTGTGAAAACTCTCAATGGTCACTGGATTAAAAAGCATAAATTCAAATATTTTTCTTTATTTATCAATGACACAAGAAGGCAAGAGGACTCGCGTCGTCAAAACGTTCTGCTGCTGCCGAGTCATGTGACCAACACGTCCTCTTAAGTACCGTGCAGAGGTCACACTCATCTGGAAGACATTTATCTAATGAGTGAGGCTGCCGCGGACACGCCCGTCAAAATAATGCTCGCTGGCGTTTGTTTACGCGTGCAAGAAACTTAACATTAGTCATTTAGCAACATAGACGTGACGCAGACGGACCACCGTGTCGAGAGAAACAACACAGTGGACGGAAGGATGGGATCCAAGATGGATTCCATGGCTTCATTTGATCATTGTTTTCAATGAAGCTAGTTTTAGTTTCCAGGTTAGCAAGTTTCTTTTAAAGTTTCAACCACAACTATTCCATTTCATCAAATAAGTCAAATGGTACCAAAGACACACTTTCTCTAAGATAATACTCACTGGTCAAATTTTTTTTCATCTTTAATAATAATAATAAACATCATATTTATTTAGGACACACAAAGACGCTTTACACATTACAAGAACATTTAAAATACATGCAATTTTAAAAACAGAAGGACAGGGAAGACTATTAGGAAAAGGCAATTTTGAACAGGTGAGTTTTGGGGAATAATTTGAAAGCTTGGAAAGAGCAGAGAAATTGAAGGATCTGAGGTTGGACAGTGGAGGTGGAGGAGGTCGGTGAGATATGCCAGATTGTTGAGGGACTTCTAGGTGATGAGGAGAACCTTGTATTGTATCCGAAGTGTGATAGGAAGCCAGTGGAATATCCTTGAGGATGAGGGGGGTGTGGTCTCTGGAGCGGGTGTTGGTGAGCAGAGTTCTGGATATACTGTAGTTTGTGGAGGTGGGAGGAGGGGAGGCCGTAGAGGAGGATATTGTAGTAGTCGAGTCTGGAGGTAATGAAGGCTTTGATGAGGATCTCAGCAGTGCATTGTGAACGAGCGAGAGAGAGAGATCTTCTCCCAAAACCATTTTTTTAAATGCATGTAAATCACAGTGTTTTAAATTTTGTCACTTTTTGTTATGATTTAGAAAGAACTTTTGGGAAATCTGTCTGGTGAATCCACACATCTTATTCAACATAATGTACTATATGTTGTTAGAACCAAAATTGTGATATAATTCATGTTTTTTAAATCTCACCTGAGATGAAATAGCTGCGAAAAAAAGCCCTAAACCTGATTGAAATATAATTTTAAACATGTACGTCACAAAGTAAATTATTGTTTAAAACATAATTGGATGCAAATTTAACACAAAAAAGTATGATATCATTCACCAGATCAATCAATGTCCACCTCAGGGTTTGACCATTGTTTTCACCAAGAGAAACAGTACATTTAGAGATTAAAAGATGAAGCACTTAGAAAGAAATAAAGCACTAATTATGACTGTAACTAATGTTATATGTAGAGTTTGAGGAGAAGTCAAGGACCAATTCCAGGATGATAGTAATTGTACGCTCGTAATCTTCCCACGACTTAAAATTGCACGTCTATATTGCAAACTCTAATTTGACTGATATTGTAGACAGTGTTACTATCATCTCAAGTTTCCCCCATGCCGGTAAACCTATTTTAACCACTAAAACTTGTAAAAAAAAAGGCCAAAAATCAGACAGTTTCAGTCTCTGAAAATGAAAAATAATGTCAGAAAACTTAAGTATGATATCGGACGGACCATGTGAAAGCAATTAAGTGTTGCCCAAATGTGTAAAATGCTGTTTTTTGAAGGCTCAAAAAATGGTAGAAATCAACCTATTTTAACCACTAAACCTTGTTAATAAAAAAGGCCAAAATCCAAAGTATCTTAAAATGGAAAATAATGTCGGAAAACTTAAGAATGATATCAGACGGACCATGTGAATGCAAATAAGTGTTGCCCAAATGTGTAAAATGTTGTTTTTTGAAAGCTCAAAAAAAAGTAGAAATCGACCTATTTTAGCCAATAAAACTTGTAAAAAGGCCAAAAATCAACGTCTCTGAAAATGAAAAATAATTTTGGTTTTTCAGGGTACTCTGTTGCTTCGGGCCACTTCCTGAGTCCCAGAAGTGTTGAGATGGTGGGCGGCGCCCCACAGTACAACCAGAGGGGAAAGGTAGAATCACTTCAACTGTACCTGAAAACTCTGGCTAACGATTTGTATTTTCACCGCATATTTGTGTGATTGTAGGTTTTTATCTTCTCTGTGGATGGCTCAATGTTGCGAGTGATCTCCGGTGTGAAAGGAAAAGAGGTCAGCATCAGTCAAACAAACGCACTACTGTGATGTTTGTAACTGAGACTTATCTTCACGTACAGTTGGGATCTTACTTCGGCTCCAGTGTTTGCGCCGTGGATTTAAACGCAGACGGCCTCTCTGATCTGTTGGTGGGAGCTCCGATGGCGACCAGTGCCTCCATGGAAGAGGGGAGAGTGCATGTTTACATCAATGAAGGAGAGGTGAGGATACATGAGGAGCTCAAGTGTGTAGGACAATGTAATAAACTGCATTTTATTATAACAGTCTATGATGTATTGGGACTGTTGGGGGGTCTAAAAAAAAATCTAAAGAAAGAAGTGAAGAACCTAAATATGACGGGAAAACATGATTTAATCAAGCTAAATATGATAAAATTGTCATTTCTTTTGTATTTTATGTACCCTTAATATTACAAAAAAAATATTTTCATTATTCATTAGTCATTTTGAGTGGGAAGAAATAATCACAAAATAAACAAAATGGAATTAGACAAAAATGCAGAAAAATGGAGGGAAAATGTCTCTACATATTGTCATTTAGGAAGCGCTCAATGTTCTCAAATTCGATTTGCTTTAATTAAGTTATTTAACATATTGAATTTACTCAAACATACCTCTTAATTAAACATATAAAAACCCAAACTCATATAGAAAATTGTTAACCCAGGTACAACTAAAGGAATAACTAACTGTTTTAACCAATTATGGATTCATAATAATAACACAAAATAGAAGGAAAAACAAAGGATTTGACTCTACTTTAGTTTTGTTTAAATTCCCCGCTATAAATCCACAAAAAATAAACAATAAAACTAGGTTCATATTTGAAGTGAATAATATTGAAAAAAAATACTAAATAAAATTGGTAGTTTCAACATGTTAAGTTGGATCAGTTTTACTCTGACCACATAAATACAGTCAAAGGGCCTCATGTGGCCCCTCGGGCCGCACTTTACTAAATTCTGGTTTATTTTATCCTTGTCTCCCTTTCTTCTCAGGTTCTGATTCACTGATCATGAATCATTTCCTCTTTGTCAGTGATACACATGTCACAAGCATTCTTCACTGACCACTCTACAGAGAGGAGGATGTCCTCAAAATATATGTGATGCTAATTATGGGTGTGTATTGGCAAGAATCTGGTGATACGATACGTATCATAGATCAGGGGAAACAATATGATACATTGCGATACTGTAGTAACAAGAATATATTTGTAGTATTGCCGAGTACTTGACTCTGGCGCTGCAGGATTTACAGACCACATGACTCTTGATGAATCGTAACTGCTTTCATTAGTTTTGAAACCAAAATATGTTCAAACATCAGCTTTAGAAGCTGCTGGAGTCGACCGTATCCTCTCGTCCTCAGACATTTCTTTGCATCCAAATATTTCCTCAGGCGAAACTGCGGGAGATGGACTTCCAGCTGACGGGCAGGACTTCTCACGCGGCTCACTTTGGAGAGACTATCGCTGACTTGGGAGATCTGGACGACGACGGTTACCCCGGTAACGACATTTCAAAGTCACATCCGGTGGCCTTGACCAGCACTAGACCGGAGTAGACCGGTTGAACCCCCGAACGACCTCACACGTGTGCTTCACTATAGTGAATGACAACTTCCTCTTGCTATCAACATCCTCCGTGCTAACAATGGATCTGTTGTGCTATGTCGGGATGAGACCATGTCTGATGTCAGAGGCCGAGCCAAGAGAAATAAAAGAAAATAGTGTTAATTTGATGGTAAAACCTGAACGAGATACTGAGGAAAAACTAGAAATGGTTGAATTTACATAAAATAAGATTATATACTTCCTTTTTTATGTCCCCCGAGGGGATATTCCAGGTTTACAGCAGCAAAATTAAAAAAAATTAAGAAAGAAATACAAGAATATTAAAGAACAAACTATTTTTTAAATATAAAAAACACTTTCAGAATAAAAAAAAACAGCTTTGGAACAATCTTCCTCTCTCTTTGCGCTTGATGGATCTACTGACTCCTTTAAGAAACATCTTAAGACGTTTTTATTTGTTCACGCTTTTCCTTGATTTTCTGGAACTCTTGTTGTGTTATCAGTTTTATCTTGACCTTTAAAGTATATACTTTATTGAATATTGTTTTGATTGTTTAAGCGCTTTGTGACCCTGGCCTGGAAAAGCGCTATATAAATAAAAATTACTTACTTACTTACTAATAAATAGTTCAACTTGGTTCTTTTTGGTCTATATACATAAGAATACCGTTAAGTTTAATTAAAGCATGGCATTAAACAATTAACTAAACTTGTTACATCATTAAAATACATTTATTTTATTAATTAATATGACATAATGGCTGCTTCTTCGTCAGCTCTGTTCTATTCTCACATATATATGTTTGGCAAATGAAAAGTTCACCTCCTACACGTCTGAAGTTTGCATTGAATTTCTTGAAGTCACATGACCTACATGTGTGTGCAGAGGTGGCGATCGGTGCGCCGCATGAGGATGAGCTGAAAGGAGCCGTCTACATCTACAACGGAATGAAAGACGGAATTTCCTCGAGTCCGTCTCAGGTATGATCCCAACTGATTCTAAAAAACTTCTCCTAGCAGCTCATTCAACTTTTTTTATCTAGAGAATCTCCGGGTCCACATTGGGTCGGAGTCTGATGATGTTCGGCCAGTCTTTGAGTTCCGGCATCGACGTCGACGACAACGGCTACCAGGGTAATAGCATTAGAAAGTGATCTGTGGTGATATTTATCTGCATTTTGTCCATAAAGACTGTCACAGCTGGTCTTTCTCGCAGATGTGGCTGTCGGGGCTTTTCTCTCAGACTCTGCGGTTGTCCTCAGGTAACGTTATGACTCAGAATCTGAAGTTAAAAAAAACATGATTTCAGAAGTAAATTCAGCATATTTCATTCGTATCAACGTGGCCCGGGGGCCATTTGCGGCCCTTTTGGCAAATGTCATGTGGCCCACGGTCTCTGCAATAAGCAGAAAAGTTGAACCAGGACATGTAAAATATACCTCATTGTTAGTTATAAAAATACAACATTCAAAGTTTTTAAAATAGATTTTCAATAGATCACAAGTCAAATGAACACCTCCAAAAAAAAGTTTGGACACCCTTGATATATTCAAATCAAGTCATACATTTAATTAATTGCAATTAACTTTGTGTGTTTTACAAATAATAATAATTTTTTTACTTACTATCTTTATAATGAAAAAGTAGTATTTCTGTGGAAAGACAAACACAAAATACGGAAAATCTAAGAAACACTATTTCTATAGTAGAAGAAGTCAAGAAGTAAAAAAAACAACAATCTCTTTTCTTTCTTTTTTTATACTTATTTACATTTTTATTTAAATTGAGAGTTCTGGGATCAAACTATCACTTTATTTAAAATGTTACTATATCAGACTGAGAATACTTGAATCTGAGAACAAGAAATAAAGTTTTTTACAACAATTTTACTTGAATTTATCACCATGTCATTTTGTGCTTTACATCATTTACAGTATATTTGTAAATATTATACAATCCATTATTTCCGAATATAAAACCATTTTCAATTTCTATAAATCATACACGTATAATTGTAGAAATGTCAACTACAACATTTTAACTGTGATCGACCAATTTAAGTTTTGATTAAACAATCTAAACTATAATCAACTTTCAACTGATGAATCAAGATATTTAAATAGATGAAAAGTAGCATCTCATTCATACTTTTGTTTATTTCAAAAATAGAATTTGGATTTTATACTTTATTAAGCTATCCTATTTATTATTGATGTTACAGAATGCTGACTTTGTGTATGTCGTGTGATCCATTATCTGTTGTGTATTATTGTATGGTAATACTTTTATACTATTTCATTTTTTTAATGAATAATTCTTAGATTTTAGTCGGATTTTAAAGTAAGAATTCAGAATTCCAAGATCAGTTATCATTCATTTTCAAATGACAGTGATTGTTTTGAGATTAAAGTGAGGAATCTCTGACCCGCTCTAGTAGAAGAACTTACATTTCCCTGATCCTTAAAACTCTTCACTTTTTTCAGGTCTCGACCGGTGATCCAGGTGGAGGCGTCTCTGATTCTGCCTCCTCAGATCGATCAACAGGAAGCGCTCTGTCAGGATCAAAAGCTGGCGGTCGTTTGCTTTAATGTCACAGTTTGCTTTAAAGCAAGCTCCAGGAAATTCAAGGGAGTCATAGGCAAGTTTTATTTTATTATTTTTTGGTTGGATAGTTTATTTTGAAGGTTAAAAAAAACCTGTGTGTGTCTGTTTGTAAAAGTAAAATAAAAATAAATAAATATACATTTGTGAGCAAACATTCCATTACCATAAATAAAAACTAAGTAGATAAAACACATATTTTATTTAAAAATATATGAAACAGCAATGGGAAGTTAAATTATGATTATTTTCGAACAGTGTATCGATTTTTCGTCATAATAAAATGACAACTAATTTCAATATACACAAAATAGCTCTTAAAAGACTAAGCATCCTCCAAATAAATCGTATATAATAAACTATAAAACAAAAAAAATAAAACCTTGTCTAAACTGTAATGAAAAAGGAGATCAATTGTTCATTATATAGTGAAATGAAGAGAATCCAGTGTCTCTTGCCTGTTGTCCTATAGGCTCCGCCCTCCTATGAACATGTTAAATAAGCTCCAAATATTTATTTTCTTGTGTTTCAGATCTAGAGTATAACTTGACCTCAGATGTCCTCCACAAAACTGCATTTCCTCCTCGATTTTATTTCCCAGCGAACGGTTCGTCCAACATCACTGGAGTCCACGTGAGAGTGAGACAGAAACAGTCGTCTTGTACGACACATAAAGTTCATCAGAAGGTAATACACACACACACACACACACACACACACACACACACACACACACACACACACACACACACACACACTCACAAACGTACTCGACTCATGGCTGACGACGTCATTTTTGTTTCTTGCAGAAGGATGTCAGAGACATTTTCACACCCGTCAAGTTTGAGGTTTCCTACGGTCTCAAAGAAACACGCAGCAGCTCGTCCTCCTCAAAGTCCTTCGCACCTTTGAAACCGATTCTGCAACAAGTCAGAGGGATGACGAACACCATTTCTAACCAGGTGACACTTGCAGTTTCACCTCCGACTCTTAGTTTCTGAGGAGGTGGTTGAAAGTGCAGACAGAACAAAGTCGTGGGAGGATGTTCTTGATCTAGTTTCTTTCTCTGTAGTCGTTATTTTAACTTTACATTTGTGTTTCTTTACAGACTTCTTTCTTTCGTTCCTGTTTCCTGACGGACTGTTCCACTGACATGCAGCTGTCGGCTCAACTGGTGCTGCCCAAGTAATACCTCACAACAACACACACACACATGCACACACACACACAAGCAGACAAACACACAGACATCTTGACCTTTAAAGTATATATTTTAATGAGTATTGTTTTGATTGTTTAAGCTCTTTGTGACCCTGCTCTGGAAAAGCGCTATATATAATATATTAATATATTATATATATATATATATAAATACAAATTACTTACTTACAGACATGTATGCGCACACAAACACATGCAGACAAACACACACACATGTATGCGCACACAAACACATGCATGAACACAAGCAGTTACACAGGAACACACATGAAGACGAGCATGAACACACACATGAATGTGTACACTAACAAATGCACACGTACACACACAACCACAGATGCACGTGCAAACAAACACATGCACACGCTCACATGCACAGATGCATTCAGACAAGCACACACACAGAAACACACACAAAGACAAAAACAAAAACATGCACACAAACAAACCAGCATGCACAAACACACATACACGTACGCACACACAAACAAATACACACACACACAATCACAGATGCACGCACAAACAAACACATGCACATGCAGACAAAAACACGTGCATACACACCAAAACAGGCACACACTCACACAAATACACACAAGCAAAGACAAATGCACACATGCCCAGACAAATACACACACGCACAGACACACACATTTATGAAAAAACACATAAGCATAAGACAGACACACACACGCAGAGACTCACACGTACAGACACAAACACATGCACACACACACTCAAACCAGTGCATACACATACGCAGAAACACATGCAGATGCAAACATATACACACACACACTCACACACACACACGCACATACACACACACACACACACACACTCACACACACATAAGCAAATACACACACATGGACACATGCACACAGACACCCACTAAGAAACTCACACACGCACCCATACAGACATAGAATTATTCACACATGCACACACCCAAATGCAGAAACACCCTTGTACCAGTACACACTCACACTCACACGTCTGTACACGCACAAATGCACATCCGTGAGAACTTCCTTCACACCTTTAAACCAGAGAATTCACTGAAAATGTGTTTAAAAACTTTGACTATATTCAAGTCTCATAAGCCGCTGACATTTAAATGAAACAAACAAACAAGTTCACAGTTAAGAATTCGTTTTTGATTATTATCTCCTGTTTTTAACCCCAGCATTAACATTTGTCACCAGTCAGCAGAAACACTTTTCTCTGGGCTCGGGCCGGACTTTCGTTGTCAACACGACTCTAGACATCAACGGAGACGACGCCTTCCTGCCGCACCTGATGCTGCGTTTCCCCGACAACATCCACTTCATCAAAGTGCTGCAAAATGTAAGTGATTCATTACGGGAGACATTTTACATTGTGTAACTTTCTGTTGTTAACATGTTTTGTGTGATCAAGTCTCTAAACCCTTGTGTTGCATCTGGGTCAATGTGACCCGAGGCCCGAAAACAAATGTGTTTGTGGTATCCCTTGTGTTGTCTCTGGGTCAAGGTGAACAACCTCCCTGGCTTCCATAAATACATATGCAGTGGTGGAGGTCGTTCACCTTGACCCAGAGACAACACAAGGGATACCAGAAACACATTTGTTTTCTGACCTTGGGTCACCTTGACCCAGAGACAACACAAGAGATACCACAAACACATTTGTTTTCAGGCCTCGGGTCACCTTGACCCAGAAATAACACAAGGTATACCAAAAACACATTTGTTTTCGGGCCTCAGGTCACCTTGACCCAGAGATGGCACCACGGATATCAAAAACACATTTGTTTTCGGACCTCGGGTCACCTTGACCCAGCTGCAACACTAGGGATACCACAAACACATTTGTAGACAACACAAGAGATACTACAACCACATTTGTTTTCGGACCTTGGTTCACCTTGACCCAGAGATAGCACAAGGGATACCACAAACACATTGAGACAACACAAGATCTCAAATCTCTTTGCGCTTGATGGAGTCTACTGACTCCTTTAAGAAACATCTTAAGACGTTTTTATTTCTTCAGGCTTTTCCTTGAATTTCTCGAACTCCTGTGTTGTTCTCAGTATTATCTTGATCTTTAAAGTATGTACTTTTTTGAGTATTGTTTTGATTGTTTAAGCGCTTTGTGACCCTGGTCTCGAAAAGCGCTATATAAATAAATATTACATACTTACTTACTTACAAACACATTTGTTTTGGGGCCTCGGGTCACCTTGACCCAGATGCAACACTAGGGATACCACAAATATATTTGTTTTCATGCCTTGTGTCACCTTGACCCAGCGGTAACAAGGGTTTAAACCTCATTCATCAGTCAGAGAAATTATAACATTCGTTACATAATAATACACTCATTAAGAAATCATCAGAAAGGTAATTACAACATAAAAATACTGTATGGCATATTTGAAGATAAAATCACTTTCCGGGTTGAATTGCATCATAAAAAAATGTCCTCATGATTCCATCTTTATCACTGTATTTTAAATGTTTTGTGTGTGTGTGCACAGGAGAACAATGTGGTGAGTTGTGATGTCATAAAGGACGTCAACAGCACAAGCGTGTCTTTGGATTGTGTTGTTTCCAGTCTGGTCCTCACAGCGCATTCACAGGTAATTCACTGCCAACCATCACTATGTTTCTTTTTCTTTAATGAAATTGAAGTACCTGTCAAGGTCATAATATGTTGCCCAGGGTTGGTTGATGAAGCTTCATGAAGCTTAGCTTGCTGATCAGCTATTACATTGAAACCTTATGTAATTTTTAAACGTAGGGCACCAAGAGGAGGCTGTTTTATAAAGTTTCACTGAAGGGATATTTCACTCGTTTTCTACTCACCCTCATGTGGACTAAGGGTTGGGATTATTATTATTATGAAAAAATGTATGTTCATTTCAATGTAGCGACTAGAGCTCAGAGATCGCCGTCTAAAAAGACACACTTAAGTGTAACCAGCAGACTGAAAGTGTTACGATATTTACCCGGAGTACTTCCTGTCTGTGTAGCATGTTAGCCCGTTAGCTTCTGCTACAAACAAGTTTATTATACAGACTTGTTTACGGTTCTACGGAACAATTTCTCTTCAATACAAGATGGACGTGGAAGTCTTTGGATGTTTTTTAAGTTTGTCTTTTTGGACGATGATCACAGAGCGCTATTCACTGTATTTAAATCTTTAAACCTATGACTATGAGGATGGGATTACGCTTAAAATAATCCCAACCCTTAGTCGACACGAGGGTGAGTAGAAAATGACTGAAATTAAAACTATTTCTGTAGGGTTCGGTTAAGGTCGTGTGTCGGGTCATATGGCATCGACCTCCCTGTGTTGTAACGATATTGAGAAATAAAGCGGAATTCCCTTCATGGAAACTGCTGACTCAGCCTTATAAACGATTTGCTCAACATGAACAACGTGACCACAGATTAATACAAGAAAACCTGATGCAAAAGCTTGACTTTGAATTTGTTTTGCAGGTGAACCTGAGCTTTTTGCTGGACGTTAATCAGAACTCCACACCCGGCGACATCGTCATTCAACTCAACGCCAGCAGGTATAGATGCACGGCAGGATTAGTTTAGCATCAGTGAAACACACCTTTGAAAATAAACAACATCATAAAAAATAGACCAATTATTTGCGTCTTACTAACACTGCCTTGTGGCATCGTCTGTTTTTTCAGTGAAAACTTGGAGAGGGAAGAGTATCTTCACGACAATTCCGTCAGTCTAACACTTCCTCTCAAGTATGAAGTCAACGTCAACATTCATGGGTGAGTCCTGACGGGGAGACACTGTATCCCAAAATTCCTCGGACAAAAAAAGCAATCCTATTTACTCAATGTTTGTGTACGTAAAAGTGTGTGCGTACACACCAATGTATCAGGTCCTGGATCGAGGTCCATTCAAGAGGACCAAAGTCACTTTGGCTAATAACTACCACTAATAAAATTTAATATAAAACACACATTAGTCTTAAAATATAGTAATAACCAGACTAAAGGAACAACATTGGAAGAGTTCATGCGCTGATGAAGCCATAGTTGCGGGACATGTCATTGAGGAGGCAGCAATGCACCAAAAGCTGGTTATCCACTCAAGTGATAATTTTAATTAAGTTTTGAACAGTTAACTTGGCTTGTGTACAAACCCTCATGATGGAAAGCAGTTCATAACATCAGCTTTTTGGCATAAATGAATCTATGGAGAGACCTTGGAAACTGCAGCGTAAAAAAGCCTCAATGCAAAAAGTTGACAGAGGTTTTTTAGCTGAAATAAAAGCAGATTTTCTCACCTTGACAATAAGTGTTTTACACCTGCTGCTTATAAACATGTGTGAATTCTTTAATACTTTAGTTGGGTTGGCTACATTCTATGGTCCAGAAATATGTGTTGATTTAAGTGTGTCTTAAATAGATGTTGGACTCTATTGTAATCATCAGTATGTAAACTCTTTCATTGAAATATTTACACAACAAAATGTGCCAAAGATTTACTGAAAGCACTTCATTTTTTTGGGAGATTAAATCTTATTTACCATAACCACCCCCACTCTGCTGTGATTGGTCAAACATCAAGGCTTGTCACGCAGCGCCATCAATACAGGAAGTCTCCACCTCCAAGGGACTCTTGTATAAACAAAGCGGGGCATGATTACAGCTGGCTGGAGGAGAAGTGCAGCCCATTATTACATTATAATGGACTCTGCTCTCGTAACTTCTTGTTCGCTGAGATTTCACTTTATAAAGTAAAAACTTCAAAACATGGTCATGATGAAGGACTTACTGTATCTTGGAGAGGAAGACTTTCAAAAACATTTGAAACATGTGAGTGAGTCAAGAGAGTTTTATTTTCACATTAGTTGCCCTTTAACTCTTTTAATCTTAAAAAATGCAAAGGAATTATGTTTTAAAAACCAAAGAATACGAGTCAAGGGTTAAATAAGGTTCATGCTACACCCCAATGTCAGGATGTTGAAGGGGCGTGTACTGGGCTTATATGTCAGGTAAAAGGTATGCAATAAGAAAGTGGGCACCAACATTCTGAAGTTGATCTGTCTCAGTGGGAAATGGTTGATATTTTCCTCCTTGTTAAGTAAAAATGATATCAATGTATATGTTTGCAGGTTTGTGAGCCCCACATCATTCGTTTTTGGGGAGATGGACTTGACTCCAATAGACTGTTACACAGAGAAATTGAATTACACCTTTAAGGTAATTCCATTAACTTCTAGATTCTTCATTGTCCTCTTCCAATGAAGGTCTGCACCTGTTGGATATTATGATCAGTACTTTATTTTTTACGTTATTGAGTGTCTGTTTGTATAGTTAGTCAGTAGCTGACCTTTCCTTTTCTTATACCTGAAAACATGTGGTCACGTGTCTACAGGTGATCAACTCAGGACCCAGCAGATCGCCACAAACTGTGGTGGACATTGTGTTGCCCAAGGTCCTTGTGCCGTACCAACACCGCCTGTTGCAGATTCTGGACTGGCAGGTACGACAGACCACCCAAAAGCAGAAGTTGGAGAAAAGAGGGCCCGATAGACGGTCTAGCAAGTAATGGAACCCATCATATAGACAACTTTTCTCTCCTACAGACTTCTCAGGGTGTTTGTTCCATCGCCGACCACACTGTGTCCGTTATGGACGATTGCGACGTTCCTCAGGCCTCCTTTATCCAACAACTGGTCTTCTTCTTTTCCGCCAGCTCCACTCGAAGGATGGTGTGTAACGGTGTCATCATCGTCAGTTTTATTAAATGACATTATTTAACGAAGATCTTTTTTTATTTTGCAGTTCTGTTTCCGAGGCGATCACTCCTGTGAACACCTGGTGTGTCATCTGGGCAACTTGGAGGCAGGAAGAGAAGCCACCATCCAGCTGGAGATCAGACTCAACCCTTCCGTGCTGCTACAAGCTCCGGTAACACCTTGGTTCAACATTCTTCCGTCTCATCTTTTCACGTTCTTGTAAACCTTTTCGGTTGCAGGGACGACAAAGTTCCATGATCTTGGAGAGCAGAGCTGTGATGTCATCACCCCGAGCAAACCACCACACCATCCTCACTCAAGAGGAGCCGAGGGCAGACGTGAGATGTTGTCGATGCAGACCAGAAAATGACATGATGTGAAGCTAACCCTCTGTTTTTTTTTCTTTTAAGGTGCTGGTTAATGCCGATTTCTCCAAGAAACCATCAACTTTTGTGAAAATCTTTATCATAATAGTCAGTCTAGTCTTGGGTCTGATTATTCTGGCGGCTCTCATCTGGTGTTTGTGGAGGGTAAGACGGAGGATGTATTTGTTCAAATGCAATCATTTGTAATATTTCATATACACTGACTTTTACTTTTTGAAAGCCTATTGTGCTTCGGACAATAGTAGGTTCCACATATTATTGTGGAGAAAATTGAATGATTTTTAAAAAACACATCATAGGTGTATAACCACGGACTGTTCCAGCATATTCATTCATTCATTCATTCATTCATTCATTCATTCATTCATTTTTCTTATTCCGGGTTCTTTGGGCGAGAGGTGGGGGGCACACTGGACAGGAAGCCAGTCTGTGGCAGGGCACACACAAAGTCAGACAACCATTCACACACACACACACTCATACCTACAAACAATATCCCCAAGTTCCCGATCAACCTAGTAGGTATGTTTCTGGACTGTGGGAGGAAACCAGAGTTCCCGGAGTAAACACACGTGACACGGGGAGAACATAGAACATATTCAGACCAGAATGAAACCACAATGTTACCACAATAATTAGTGAAATATTCACTAATATTCACTAATCCAAATGATTGAAAAAGGATGTTTGATTTTGTTAATGAACAACATTAAAACCCTCAAAAAAGGAAGAAGGAATTTATGGAATGTACAGTAACCTGTGAAGGTTCGTATAGCAACAGGGTGACAGATCACCAAAAACCTAAACCAGTGGTCCCCGACCATTTCCAACTCAGGGCCCACTTTTAAGTCTCAAAAACCTTTGCGGCCCACCTCCGACCCCGTAAATACGAAGGTATTAAAATGCGTTCTCATTTCCTTGTCACATGTATGATACTCAAAGGAAAAAACGATATAATGAAAATAATATTTGCAAATGTTTAATGTCCTTTTAAACTTAACGAGTTTAAACATTTAAAACATTATTATGTGTATTTTCATTTTTATATAATTACATCCACCCTCCCACAAAAAATGATACCATTTTGGAAACGATTTTGCGGCCCGCTTGCAATACCTCCGCGGCCCACAGGTAGGGAATCACTGACCTAAACTATTATTTGTACCGATAAATAATAAATGTACCGATAAATCAAACGATAAAATCTCTTTAACCGCACGTCAATATTCTGATGACCAACAGTACCATGTCATCTGCAAAAAGTCCACCAAACCAGACCCCCAAACCCTGACTGCGCAAATAAATAGTGACATTTTTAAATGTAACTATAGAAATGTAACCAGAAAATTCCGCTAGTAGTAAAATGCTTGCCAACAGGTTTAAATGTTGACTGGTGCGAAACTTGAAGCTAGATATTTTCCTGAAGCTGGAATCCACTCAATCTGTTTTTTTTTCCTTTCAGAACGGCTTCTTCGAGAGAGAGCTGCGGAAGAAACAGGAGGAGTTGAACCGGGATAGCTGGGACTATGTTCCTAAATGTGACATCAATGAGAGCACATCCTAACACTGCTGGGAAGTGTGGGACTGATGGATGGATGTGCAGACGTTTGGATGAATGAATGTATAAAAGGACAAATATTATGACCAAAAACACTTCAAGGACAGTGGAGGAAAGAAGACTTCTGCTCAAAATAACAACGGAAAGTAAATCGTTATGTCTGATCCCACTTCAATCACTTCAACAGCTACAAAGGCCTTCACCTGGTTTGGATGCTATGGATTTTGTTGCCCTCACGATTACTACATTACATTATACTTTGCACCTTATGTGTCTGAAAATAACTGTAAACGATCAAGTTTCTGTTTACATAGGTCATGGTAGATAAATTATGAGCACAGAAAAAAGAGAGTGGTTGCCGTTTTTATTTAAAAATAAAAGACTAATATTGATGACGTGTATTTTAAATAAAAAAAGTATTAATATTCTCCTCGTTTTCTCTCTTATATTGTTTTGACGTGAAGATGGATTAAGTTTTAGATTTGACTTGGCTTTGACAGGGGACTTTAAGAGAAGAGCTTTTTATTTATTGAATTTAATTCATGTTTGTCGGCTCGTACAGTGCAGTTCACGCTACATTCCCACATCTCCCTAAAGCCAGTCACGTCCGGTCCGATAAGCTCCTGAGCAGAGCCTCAACCTTCGTCTCCTGTCATAGACAATCCCTGAACTTTCAGAGTGCATAATATCTTGCATGTCCAGTACAGATGTTATGGATCAAAGAAAGACAGCCTTGTCCTGCTCTTTACCTTGTGGTTGGTAGCCAGAGGATAAACCTGGGGAAGCCACTAGTGCAGGGGTGGGCAATTAAAATTCTTCAAGGGCCACATTCAATTCTGTGAATGTTGTTAGGGCCGTCAAGCAATAAGAAAGACGAAAAATTCCCTTAAAAAAAAGGACATGCGTCATTAGGCCGTGACATTTATTAAGCTAAATAAGCTGCCATTTTATTCTTGTATAGATTCGTTTTTTTCAAAACATTTCTTATGTTTTTTTCTTAATTAACTTGAAAAAAAAAAGGTTTTGAGGGATTTGGGAAAAATTACACACAAATAGGAGGGAAGTGCTATATGAAAATGTAAATGAATAATAAATACAAAATACACTTGTTAATGCATTAGAACCATTTATATATGGTCATACTTTGACATTACGAGGGCCGCATAAATACAGTCAAAGGGCCGCACTTTGCCCAGGTCTGCCCCAGGGCCTATCAGAAGTCCTTCCAGACTAGTGAAGAGAACTGAGGTGTCCTGTGTAGCATAAAAACATGGTTTTCCAAGAGGCCGAATGTCTCCAGCACTGACACCAACCAGGCATTGGGATAGAGTCAACTATTTTAGAAAAACAGACTACAACAGTCAAAATAGTGGATATATCTGCCAAAAAAAGGTGGACCATCGACAAAGTCTACTGAGATACGGGACCAGAGTCCACTAGGGAACCCGGAAGTGGCAGAAAAAGACCAGAAGCAGGACCATGGACTGATCTGTCAGTCACATTCTCCTTGACATCCCTCGCCATCTGAGGCCACCAGAATGTTTCTCAAATGTAGGGTTCATATGACAACAGGGTGACAGATAACCCCCATAAAAGAACTTGAGCCCTTGCAATATTGGGAACAAGAATACGATATTGAGGTCCAAAAGTGGGTTCAGAACACTTCTCCTGAGTCTGCAGAACCACCTTTTACGATGTGATTCCTTAGCAAAACACCTCTCGGGTTGTTTCATTTCACCCCTGAGTCATCTTTAGGTAGGTCAACCTGTCCGGACAGGGCTTCAGGCTTGACCTTCTTACTGCCTGGACGATAGATGAAACGACCCAACAAACAGGGCTCAATAGATTAGGTTCTTGGGATCAGTGAGAACGGAACCATAAAGAGAAAAGAAAAACCTACTTGTGGGAACCAAGGGGGCTGACAATAGTTTAATAATCATCCAGGGCAAACAAGGAAGAGCAATCGTCTTTTTCCGACAGAAGAAAAAGACGATTTCAACAAGCAGGATAACCAATTGATTATACAACATTTATATTTTATTTACATTCCGCACAGAAATACATTTTTTGGTTTTGTGTCCTGGATAGTCCTCTGACAAAGTTTTTTTATTCTCTTCGAATAATTGTAGGAGGTAGATGAACTCCTCTTTAAAACAAGGCACTGGTGAAATGGAGGAGAAAATAACCTTGTTTTTGCCAATCCATAAAACTACTGAGGTATCATCAAGGAGAAGAAGTTGTTTAAACTCCAGTGTGCCTTTTTTTGTCTTCCGTATAATAACGATTTAGGGAAATCAACAGGAGATTTAAGCCTATAGGAGGCGATCTTCTACAGTTTAGAATGTATACAGGTTTGAAAGATCTAAAATGGTACTTAAATAGAAGGATTGAAAAAATGTAAAACACACAAGATTGATAAGAACACTGAAAATGACGGTGACAACCATCCATATCCAACCGCTTAACATACTCGTGCTTTTCTTTGGCTTTTTCCTCTTCCTGTTTAACTCCATGATGTTCTCCCGAACAGTGTCAATAATGGTGGCTTCTACAACGGGAATCTGAAAAATGAGCACCGACTTCAGCGTGTTCTTTCCAGCAAACTTTTTCTCCAGGTCCTTGCGCACTTTAACGCTCACATGCTTGAGCTCGTGGTTCTTTGGACAGAAGCCCCGGGCCACGGTCAGGTCCGTCATGACTTGATCCACCAGGTACCTGGTGTGCACCGCCCAGTTTTCCAGGCTCTCCGTGCGGAACGCTCGATACTTGGAGAACACCGTGATCATGAGGAGACTCACAAAAAAGCGCAGGGGGTCGTCTTTTTGCAAATCGGTTAGGATAGTGTCATCCTCTGAGAAGAATGATGCATCTTGTTCGCTGATCACATCTTCCATGAAAGACCAAATTCAACCAGTGGTTTCATCGTGGTCAAACGGGTGCTTGCAACCTCTCTGCTCTCAAATCACCTCCGACTTCCCCTCCGTACGTTACGATTCATCAGGCGCTCTTCAATAGGAAAGTTTCAGTTCATGTGCTTTCTTATCTTAGCAACTCTTATACATGTGGTTTGTTTAATGTTTTCTTGTGCTCTTTGTGTATACCACCTTGTATCTACGTAGCATGGAAACATCTGTGCCAATATCAAATGAAATAACTTCAAATACAAATATATATCCTTCACCTCAGGATAGATAAAAGGATTGAAATGATTCATATTATTGTCAGTGTATGACATCATTACCAGTGTCCTGTGTTGTTTTTGACTTTAATTTCCCTCACACCTCCTACATAACAAAAGTAATGCGCTAAGTTTATTATAATGGACATGTCAAGAGAAGAGTACAACAAAGTTTTATGTCCATTGCCTCCAACCCCTCAATGAAAATACAACAAGAAAACTATCTTTACCAGGGCGAATGTGAAGTGATCCATTATGTAGGAAAACGGTTTGTCTTAAGTTTGCATCTTATAGGTATGAATAATAAAATAATATTTTTGGTGCAAGCTAAGGTTTTGTTCTTTAAAAAGTTCTTAAAATGCCAGAGTAAAAATATCCAACCCATGACAGCCACATAAGGGAACACGTTATTAAAGACAAATATTTTATGGAATCGTGTGCTGTAAAGTCAGGAACATGGTAAAAATGGTTAAAAGGTTGGGCCTGTGAGATAGTTGAGCACCAGCTGCAGGTCCCACTAAGACAGGGGTCTCAAACCCTTCCTCAAACGGCCAAGATGGTGCGGGTTGTCAATCATATTCCAACCTGTCAGGAACATATAGTTGAACCAACCTGTTGATTGTCAGTCAGCTGTTGCTTGTTTAAACTGAGGCCTGACTTGTTAACTCGTGTGCTTGACTGGTTGCAACAATAACCTGAACCTTTTCTGGATGGGTTTAAGACGCCTGCACTATGAGCTGGACGGCCTTGCAGGAGATCGAAGCCTGCAGGCCTCAAGCAAAAACCGAGTCACAAAAGGGTGTCTCCCAGCCGAACGACCCTCAAACCTGGTGGGCCTCAACATTAAAGCAAAACCAGCAAGTGCTGAAGAAAGGGCGAAACAGTTCAGACCGAACAGTGTCCAAAGACCACACACCATCAAGATAAAATCTTCCAATTGGAGCGATAGTGCCTTCATGTGCACAAGGTTCCAGGCTTTCTCCAGCGTATGACCAACACCCATGTCCAGGCTCGTACACAGCTCTCCCCAAGAGCCAAAAATTGAGCTGCTGACCTTTTACTGAGGTTGAAACTACACCACAACTCTGGGCCAGCTACGTATAGTAGACAAGTACACAGTACCTCTCTCCCATTTATGTTTTAGCTCATGTAACACAGCATTTGAATCTGGTTAAAACCATTTGAACAGAAGAGAAAAGAGGATTCCAACAATCTTACACAAATAGTTTATTTCCGACCTTTTCTTTTTATTTACATTTGGCACAGAAATAAACATTTAAGTTTTTGTGTGCTGTGTCCTCTTATGCCACAATTGTAGGAGGTAGATGAACTGACAAGAAGAACTTTGTTCGTGACAGTTTTTCTCTTTAATCCATAAAATAGTTGGCACATCTTTAAGGAGGATCAGCTGTTTAACTTGTGTGTGCCTTGTTTCGTCTTCCATTTTTTTTGGAAATCAACCAGAGATTCAGGGGTTAATGACAGTCCAAGTTTGGCTGAGAATCCATTACATTGCGCTGCCAGACAGATTTTTATTTCCCACCTATAGGGGGCGATCTTCTACAGTTTAGAATATTAACAGGTTTGAAAGGTTCTTAAATGGTATCTACACAGAATGCTTGATAAAAGTTAAAAACACAAAAGATTGATAAGGACACATGGACTTACATTTTTGCCGAGAACTATTAAAAAGAACAGATTACTCTGAAAATAATCCCAACCCTTAGTGGACATGAGGGTGAGTAGAAAAGAAAAGTTTGGGTGAACTATAACTTTAAGCAGTTCTACAATTTTAGTCCAGAAGTTAGCTTGTGTTTCATCTAAACTTCTACCTGGCAGTCATTACTGGATCTCTGACACTACTGTACTTTCAAATCCAATAAAAGAAAATTATTTCATTCCTTGATGATGTCATTGACACAACAAACCAAACCACACTCCTTTGATCAATGATGAAGTAAATGATATATAGTCAGTAGCTGATCATTTTAGCTTCGTCTTCCTCCAGATAATCGACAGTAGCAGACACACTCAGTAGCTAATAAATGAATGAAGCAGAGGATCATGGGTCAACAGGAAGCATCGAGTGACTTGAGATCCGTACGGATCAAAGCGTCATCATGAAATCGTTGCTTGAAGTTGCTCCTCAATGGAAGGGCCCACAAGAGAAGCGTTCTACATAGAAGACGACCCCGTCACCCCGGCTTTACAGAAAGACGACACCCTCCGATTCTTCGTGAGTCTCCTGCTGATCATCGTGCTGTCCAAGTACAAGGCTCTTCGCTCAGAGTGCGAGGACTGGACCCTGAACACCAAGAACATCGTGGATCAAATCATGGAGAGGCTGAACGTGGTGCGCAGCTATTGTCCGGAGTACAAAGAGCTGAAGCCGGTCAGCGTGGAGCTCATGAAAGAGCTGGAGAGAATATTCGATGGGAAATACATGCTGAAGATAGACATCCTGTTCCAAATCCCCGTCATCGAAGCGACCATCATCAGATCGATCTGCGACAGCATCGTGCAGCTGTACAAGAACCAGAAGCAAAAGAAAAGCAAACGTTCTTATCTGCTCGGTTGGATTATGACCTCGGTCACCATCGTCCTCAGTGTTCTACTTAACATCGTTTGTTTTCACTTTTATCAGGAGTTCTACGTGGATCCGTATACATTTGTTAGAAGTGCCATGAATAAGAAATGATTCATAAAGTGACATTAAAGGCAAAAACACCAAAGCACCTTATATGATGTCATACACTCGCAGGAGAGTCGATAACTATATAAAGTGAATAAAGTACAAATAAAGCACTTGGATGACAATCACCTGATGTCTCAGTCAAGAGGAGAAATGCGACTCGCTTTACTCAAGTCGGTCTGCCATGGAAGATGTGACCAGCAGCGAATCAGGAACCCTGTCTTTCCTAGAGGATGAACCGGACATCCCCAATCTACAAAAAGACGACCCGCTCAAGTTTTTTGTGAGTCTCCTGCTGATCATCATCCTGTCCAAGTACAGAGCCTTCCGCACGGAGAGCCGGGAAGACTGGCCGGTACACACCAGGAAGTTGGTGAATCAGATCATGGCGAAGCTGGAGATGACGCGGACTTATTGTCCGAAAGACGAAGAGCTGAAGCCTGTGAGCGTTAAAGTGATGAAGGACTTGGAGAAACTGTTCGCGGGAAAGGACATGCTGAAGTCCGTGATCATTTTTCAAATTCCCGTGGTGGACATGCACATCATCAACACGGTCCGGGACAACATCATGCAGTTGTATAAGAAGAAGAAAACCAAGAAGAACAAAAGGAATATTTTAATTGATTTGATCATCACGGCCGTCACCATCATTCTAAGTGTTCTTCTCAATATTGTCTGTTTTCAATTTTATTATAAGATGTACGCGGACCCCTTTCTTTTCGCCAATAGTACTAAATCCAAAAACTAATACGCGTGTTAATAAATATGTATATACTGTATTTAAAAGATAGGTCTGTTTTGTCTGTGTGTGTCCAACACATTTAAACCATTTGTATTACATACAAAGTAATATTCTGAGGATTTCAGCTTCTTTAAATTTAAATGACACCATTTTAACACATATTAAATAAGAACGATTTCCATAGTTTCAGCTCCTTTAGGCAAATGAAAGGTCTGATCTGCCTAAATTTACTCTCCTTTCTCCTCACAGTTGTTTGTATTATTTGATCTTAAAATGTACATTTGTCAGAATTATTTTATCGTCTGTGATGCAAAAACAAAACTTGAATATAAACCTCTGTGGGTTTGTGCTTCGAATATAACCAGAAAAATCAACAGAAACATTTATTTATTCTGTTTAACTTTTGATAACAAAAAATGTTAAAAAATGTTAAAAAAAAATGTACATAAGATACAAACATTTGAAGAATAATTTGATCAAAACCTTGAAAAATACAATAAAATATTTACAAAAAAAGAGTAAAGGTGTGTTTTGCTTCGTATAAAAAAGTAAACAGTCGGCTGGTCATCATGAAAGCCAGCAGGTGGGGTCAATATGATGCCCTCCAGTTTCTTCAGAAGCAGCTGCAAGGTAACGTCTCGTCCGCTTGATCCACCTCTTCACCATACAGAGTTATAAGTGATGGATGGACCCTGAACGCATCACAAACATAAGCATTAGCCAGAAGGTTGCTTTACTTAGAAGGTAAATTACATTGACCACTCTGGGTAAAAGTTAACTGTCATTTAAAAATGATCTCTTGGCTGAATTCTACCTGAACTTGTAAGGCTAGTGATGAAGCTTCATGAAGCAGTGTCATGTTGTTAAGAGGTCAGTAGGTGGCGCCATCAGTTTAAAAATGATGTGATGTTTCATTAGAACAGTTGTTCAAAACAAAGGAAAAATAGTGCAGAGACCGCCATCTAGTGGACACTGAAAATAATGACACTGCTTCATGAAGCTTCATCAGAACCATCATAAAGTAAGACTGCATTTCCAAGATGGCCCCAAATACAGATTCAGTAACAGATGAAAGGCGATGTCACACATTCTGGGAATTTTGATAAGTCAACCTTCCTCCTGAGTTTGAGTTGGAGCGACTACAAAAATATTATTTAGCATCTTACCTGACCGTCACTTTGCTAGTCATCTCCACCAGCTCGCCGTCGATGTTCCAGGGAAAGGACGGGCTGACGTCTGATTGGATGCTGGCCGAGGACTGGGACACGTCATCGCTGTCAGTATCGGGGACATCGGTTTGGGCTCGTGGACACACACACAGTTCTAACGCCGAGACCGTGTGAGTGTTTACGAAGTTGAAGTTGAACTGGACAGAGAGAGACGGTTGTTGAGCCGGAGGTCAACCCCCTGGTGCTCCATATGGTGGCAGCAGAGGCTACACAGACACACGTTGAACTACATCTATTGTGAATGAATGACCTCGTGTCAGTGCAGTATTTACTATCAATACCAAATGCTTTATATTACATATATTACCAAAAAAGTACTTTCTAATAAGTTAGTAAAGAGAATGTATTGTCTATAAACGTATTTATAGGATGTATTATACAAACATGAATACTAGGTTTTTGTAGACTGACAGACAAACCATGATAAAACTAATGTTAGATCACTTTTTTTTTTACTTTTCCAGCGACGACTGGTTCTAGTTAACCATGCAGGGATAACCCTACGTGCTGTACGTGACCCAGTAGGACAGAGAATGTAGGTCAAAGAGTTAACGCTGTTTACTTGGCAGATCAACAAACACAGTATTTATAGAAATTGGGTTACTGGGAAGAGTCTGGGGACAATCAGGCTAATCTGATCGCCACCTTCACCTCTTATTCCGGAGACAGTGATCAGATCAGAAGCGACAGGGCAGTGGCGGCTAAACAAGAACTATTCCGTCCTCACCTGTCCACTGGAGCTGTTGTATCTCTTCAGGTGCTTGAAGAACTCCGACCTACTGGTGTCTCCCACTGTGATCAGCTCTGCACTGCCGTTGGATAATCTAAAATAATGAAATAAAGAAATCTTCAAAAGGTCGAGAAACAAAAAAAACTTGAACAAAAGAACAGAAGTTTATATTATGTGCCAAAAAATTAATTTAAAGGACCAATCAGGAATAGAGGTAGCAGGCTAAGGCATGAGTCACATTTTTCATACAAAACAACAACATTTTTTGAAAATGAAGCCCAAGACTCTCTATATTTGTAAATATCTTGTCATCAAACAAAATAGGAATGTGAAACAACCCATTTCTTTCGTTAAAAGTGTTATTAAAATCCAGTATTCATTGCTTTCACAATTAAACCGAAAACAAACAGAAATAATAAACAAATATGACTTGTGTAAAATTAATTAAAAAATAATACAACAATGTTATTATTTGTGTGTGTGTTTCCCTGTTTAGAAAGCATTGGAAAACATTGTGCAGGTATATGCTCTAAAATGAACTTCTATCTAAAATGGCTAATATCCATAAACATTTTTGGAATGTGGCGTGTCAGACAAGACAGATAAGAAAGTGAAACTCAACAAGGCTTGGATCCAACAAGGTTTACAATCCCAGATCTCAGGCAAACAACTGGTGATTGAGATGAAGTTAAATGGAAGAAAGCTTCACATTCTGTGGCCTACGTCCTGACAGAAAGGGGAATGGAGGAACCCTTAGGACTAAGAGGGGGTCTTGAAAGAAAGAAAGCTAAGAGGGCGCAGAGTGACTCGACCTTCAAAAACAAGAGCCTAAGATGGAACAACCAGAAGTGACATCAAGCAATGCCTAGAAATTCCATGCAACTTCCAAGAAAGCAACATAAGAATCAACAGCATCAACAGTGCGTCTTATACCTGGTGTTGGGGGCCAGTCCTCGTGGCGCATGAGGATTGAGACAAGGAATGGAAGTGATGATTATATTCAGGTACAGATCATCTTTGGTGACCCAGGACTCTTCCTCCTCCTCCTCTACACCAGCCAAGTCATCTGGATCTCTGGGAGATTTGACACAATTTCATTCCAGCGATCCATACCTATCATTTTAATCAATAAAGTATAACTTACCTGGAGGATTTCTTCACAGGTAAGAACTTCAGTTGGCAGTCTTCAGGTCTGTAACAGAACAACCAAAAGTTTACTAAAAAGAGTCCCAAGAGTTGAAATAGTGAGGCCTTAAGAAATACCTCAGCCGGGCAAGGGTTTTAACCACAGCATATTCCCTTCGCCTTGTGGACGGCATCCACTTCTTTTTCTCAGAACGAGCCAGACTCTGTCCTCCAAATCCAAACATGGCTGAGAAACCATAACGTACCAGCTGACCAGGAGATGAAAAGCTGCACATGTCCACCAGCTGCAGATGACCTGTAGGTTCGGGTAAGCATCAACATTAGACATTTCCTTTTTGTGTCCCGTTGTTCACCTGACAGGAAATGACATTCAACTGGAACCAATTTGCAATCATCAATCCTGCAGCATCTATAGAAGTTTTCTCGTTCCAGTCCGTGGTGTCAGCGCGTCTGGATTGAAAAGCTGTTTTATGTTGACATCCCATTTGTTTTTCCACATTATCTTGTTTTTTCCTGGTGCATTAAGCGAATCTAGATTCTACCTGAGAAAATTTGATTTTGATCAATGTTTTTGTCTTCTATTGTCTATTGTTATTCCCAATTTCTGATTCGATTTCACGTCTGTTTTTTCTTCTCCTAGTTCACAGTTCATTCTTCCTTATCATTAGCTTTTACTGATGGGCGTCTTCTTCACAGTTGCTAAATGTTCACAGATTGTTAGGAAAAAACCTTGAAAAGCCTGTGAGTAGAACAAGAGGACAAACCTAGTAGGATGTGCAGAGTTGCAGTGACTGGATCTCTAACCCCATGAACAGAACATGAAACTACATCAGTAGAGCCTGTCACAAGATAAACAACACAGTAAACAACATGTATTTATGTACAATAGAAATATTTTTAAAGCATTAAGTCTTCAGCAGAACAGTCACAAGTACATAATGAGCATATCCAACAATAATCATTGTTCTTATGTATATATATATATATATATATATATATTTAGAACATAAGAACACTAATTATTTTATTATATACAGTATATACAGTTGGGCAAAAAAGTATTTAGTCAGCCACCAATTGTGCAAGTTCTCCCACTTAAAATAATGACAGAGGTCTGTAATTTTCATCATAGGTACACTTCAAATGTAAGAGACAGAATGTGAAAAAAAAAATCCAGGAATTCACATTGTAGGATTTTTAAAGAATTGATTTGTAAATTATGGTGGAAAATAAGTATTTGGTCAATAACAAAAATTCAACTCAATACTTTGTAATATAACCTTTGTTGGCAATAACAGAGGTCAAACGATTACTATAGGTATTTACCAGGTTTGCACACACAGTAGCTGGTATTTTGGCCCATTCCTCCATGCAGATCTTCTCGAGAGCATGTTTTGGGGCTGTCGCCGAGCAACACAGACTTTCAACTCCCTCCACAGATTTTCTATGGGGTTGAGGTCTGGAGACTGGCTAGGCCACTCCAGGACTTTCAAATGCTTCTTACGGAGCCACTCCTTCTTTGCCCGGGCGGTGTGTTTGGGATCATTGTCATGCTGGAAGACCCAGCCACGTTTCATCTTCAAAGCTCTCACTGATGGAGGGAGGTTTTGGCTCAAAATCTCACGATACATGGCCCCATTCATTCTTTCCTTAACACGGATCAGTCGTCCTGTCCCCTTAGCAGAAAAACAGCCCCAAAGCATGATGTTTCCACCCCCATGCTTCACAGTAGGTATGGTGGTCTTGGGATGCAACTCAGTATTCTTCATCCTCCAAACACGACGAGTTGAGTTTATACCAAAAAGTTATACTTTGGTTTCATCTGACTACATGACATTCTCCCAATCCTCTGCTGTATCATCCATGTGCCCTCTGGCAAACTTCAGACGGGCCTGGACATGCACTGGCTTAAGCAGGGGGACACGTCTGGCACTGCAGGATTTGATTCCCTGTCGTTGTAGTGTGTTACTGATGGTAACCTTTGTTACTTTGGTCCCAGCTCTCTGCAGGTCATTCACCAGGTCCCCCCATGTGGTTCTGGGATTTTTGCTCACCGTTCTCATGATCATTTTGACCCCACGGGATGAGATCGTGCGTGGAGCCCCAGATCGAGGGAGATTATCAGTGGTCTTGTATGTCGTCCATTTTCTGATAATTGCTCCCACAGTTGATTTTTTCACACAAAGCTGCTTGCCTATTGTAGATTCACTCTTCCCAGTCTGGTGCAGGTCTACAATTCTTTTCCTGGTGTCCTTCGACAGCTCTTTGGTCTTGGCCATAGTGGAGTTTGGAGTCTGACTGTTTGAGGCTGTGGACAGGTGTCTTTTATACAGATACCGACTTCAAACAGGTGCCATTAATACAGGTAAGGAGTGGAGGACAGAAGAGCTTCTTAAAGAAGAAGTTACAGGTCTGTGAGAGCCAGAGATCTTCCTTGTTTGAAGTGACCAAATACTTATTTTCCACCATAATTTACAAATAAATTCTTTAAAAATCCTACAATGTGGATTCCTGGATTTTTTTCTCCCATTCTGTCTCTCACAGTTGAAGTGTACCTATGATGAAAATTACAGACCTCTGTCATCATTTTAAGTGGGAGAACTTGCACAATCGGTGGCTGACTAAATACTTTTTTGCCCCACTGTATATATATATATATATATATATATATATATATATATATATGAAGGTGTATGGTCTTACCAGCAGGAATGATACCCAGTGGTAGCACTGCTTTTACGGGTTTTATTGGAAATCCTGCATCATGCTGTGCACGGTGGACCAGAGAGTGGCAAACCTCCGCCACGTAACCATCTCCACCAACACACACCACTCTGATGGATACAGACAAGCAGATGTACTTTAACAAAACGTGTGCTACAGTTCATTAGCTAAATCCACACAGACTTGTAGAGTTACAAGAGTCAAGTAAATAGGGGATCTTCCCAGATTGACGCTGCTATTATATACGTTTCTTGTGTATGCTAACTTCATTAACTTTATACCCCAACCTAAAGCAGGGTTAGGGCGTTATTGATAACATGTTATAATCTTCTCTCCCTTTACACTTTAGGCAAATGTGTAGCAGTTCTTGGCACCAGGGATGACGTTCCCGATGAGTAAAAAGCACCACTTTTTTTCAAGTGGCGAGCGAAGTGTTCATCATTTCTTTACACCCTTAGAAAGTCTCTTTTTCAGATCTTTCTCCTCACTAGTGGCATTGCCGGTCGCATTCACAGGTTCCTATCAAATCCTCACGATAACAGTCTCACATTCATACACCCACATATGCACACATAGACAGAAAGTTGCTAACTTCGCAACACTAAGCTAATCTTCTCTAAGAACATTAAGCTTTATAAGGACTGAGCCCCAAAGCTGATTATCTACACATAAACACGCATGGGTGGCGATCACACACACATGGAAAATACAAATGTCTACAGCTACAAAAACATGTCTGTTTGAAAAACAGAGATTTAACAAAAATAAACTGCAGTAGGTCGTCGTAGAGTGGAGGAAGAGAGAGAAAGACAGAATGCCAAAACAGTCAAGCAGTGCCTCCCCTGCCTCTTTTGCCATCTAATGGTGTGAGCAGGCTGCAGTCTCACCAGGAGAGACATTGCGAGGAGACGGTATAACCAGGTTGTGGTACTCGCTGCCAAAAGGGAAGTGAGGGTTCGGTCACTACGGCATTCAATTGCAGCCTTAACGATAGCTTTGGGAGGCTACGGAATGAAAAGGAAGACCCTACTAACCCATCAAAATCATCCAGCTTTGATTCCATCATCACCGAAAGAGAGTGCCCCTTATTTTCAGTCACTGGGGAGGAAGAGAGGAGAAGGTTTTGAGACGGAAAAACACAAGTGTAAATATATCAAAGGGCTAGAGCAGCCACATGCAGCCCTTTGACTGTATTTATGCGGCCCTAGTAATGTCAAAGATTGATCATGTATAAATGGTTCTAATGCATTAACAAATGTATTTTGTATTTATTATTCATTGACATTACATTAATTTTCCCCTCCTTTTTTCGAGTATATATTAATCCCTCAAAACATTTTTTATAAGTTAGTTGAAGAAATGTTTTGAAATAAACTTATATATTCAAGAATACAATTAATGAATGTCACAGCCTAATGGTAAATGTCCTTTTTCTTGTGATTTTTTTTCGTCTTTCTTTTTGCTTGACGGCCCCTAACAACAGTCACAGAATTTAATGTGGCCCCTTGAAGAATTATAATCGCCCACCCCTGGGCTAGAGTCTTGCTCGTGGGGGGTCATGTGTTGGAGGACTTCTAAAAAGACATTAGTGCAACAGATGCTAAGAATGTAGGGTTGGAGGCAGGAGGAGAGGGAGAGTGAGAGAAGTCGGGGATGAGCAGGACACCTCTCCTTTATCAGCAGATGGACCAAGCTCTGCCTCCACTATCAGGTTTCATAGCAACCAGAGACTCCCATTAAGCCTGACCTTTAGACCCAAAGCACACACACATTACGGGGACCAGAAGGGTCTAAGTTGGTCCTGTCTGTTCATTATTGGAAACCTTACTCTTGTTTCATTAACAAGAAAATATTTTTAAGTTTATTCCTGACTTTAAGTCAGCAAATAGAAGAGTATCAATTCAAAAACCCAAAGTAAGCCCTCGTGGCGCCAAACATTTATGATCATAAGGGATTCAGGAACTGACCGGTGATGTCGGTGGTGATGTCGACCATCTTGAAAAGAGGCGCCACGTGCTCTCTGTAGATGTGGACGGCCTCCTTCTTGTGACTGCTGGGGTTGATGAAGACTTTGAGGTACTTCGGCCGGTGGCTGAAACCTGGACATACATGCATGGACGTTGGGTAAATTCAGTTACGCGATCTGTGATCCCGAGAAGGCGCCAGCTGTTTGACCAGATGTCACCGCATTGTTTTCACCTATCAGTTCAGTAGTAGTAGTAGTAGTAGTAGTGGGGTGGCTGCCAAATGCCAAAGAGAATAAGGAATCCTTTAAAGTATGTGGGTGCTGGATTTAGTTGCTGCAACAGGAAGGAAACTAGATCTCATTTTTTTAATCTAAGATGCACAGCTTTACTTATGCATTAAGGTAAAAGGTTTGAAGCTAACTAGCCTCCTGTCAACAATTCTAGTTTATCCTAAAGTGATTTCTTAAGCAGATCTGGGAGGAAGTTATTTTATTCTCCTATAAAGAAAGGCATTAAGAAATAAACAACTCCAAAGGATAACACTTCAGAATGAAACCCATTAGCCACACAGCAAATTAGCCCAAATTAACCATATATTTATTTTTATTTACTTAATGATTTTCCGGGACACCTGTGTTTTTCTCTGTGTTATCTTGATCTTTTTTTAGTATATTTTCTTAATTTATTGTTTAAGCGCTTTGTGACCCTGGTCTAAAAAAGCACTCTATAAATATTACTTACTTACTTTAATTACTTACATATAGTACTTAAAATTTTCCCCATTTTGAAGAGTAAGGGGAGACATGAAAAATATATTTTGTTTTGTTGTCTTTCTTTAGATAAACTTGGTTTTTAAAGAGGTCATTCAGTAAGTAAGTCATTATAATTTAAAAGCAAAGGGAGATCAAGTTGCTCTAGGCTCGGCAGCCGGTCGCAGTCAGTGGTGCTGCTTCACCTTAGAATCTCAACAGCTTATTAATAAACCACATTGTTTTTTTTGTCCACCACTTTACTAGACCACGGAAGAAAGGTTCTGGCTCAGATTCTTGTTGCAGTGATTGATCAGCATCCATCCCTCGAGCAACACAACATGCCTAACTTAATTATTCATGACAACCATAAAATGGAATAGTTTTTCGGTGACAGTTTATGCTCACATACGGACTAGATGCAGGGTGCAAGTGATTTTGACGTAACTCGCTGGTTTGGTGTGTATTAAATGGTGGCAGGTGGTGCCTCCTAGAACTTAATACCATCAACATGGCCATTACCATAGTAACACTCACGGAGCCCATGAGCACATTAGTTAATATGTAACTGCAAGTTAAACACTCGCCTAGTGCCGTGTTTCCGTACTCAATGGATTTTACTGTCATATCAATAACATTTTTTAGATGTCAGGAAGGATTTTATCTAGAGATTATGTATGTAAATATAATGGCTCTGAGGCAAAATGGGGCGTCTTTCTGTTAGTGTAGCGTTCCATGAAGTCAATATATGATCGTTTTTTCCACTAACTTTATGATGATGATGATGATGATGATGATTATTTCTCATTAAGATGTTTTTTAATGTGAATATATAGTAGTAAAAAACATCTGTAAGAGGGCTTGTGTGTTGGTTGTTACGCTGGTGGATGTGTTGTTGCCAAACCAAACTGCTTGCAGATTATTCGTGCAGGCTTTTCCTTGATTTTCTGAGACTCCTGTGTTGGTCTCAGTGTTTTAAGTATATTTTTAATGAGTATTGTTTTGATTGTTTAAGCGCTTTGTGACCCTGGTCTGGAAAAGCGCTCTACAAATATAAATGACTTACTTACTTACTTGCGGTCTCCCTGTCAAAATACCCGGTAGCCATTTGCACAGTGAAGTGTTAACACCTGGTCTGATCAGGTAATGGTTCATCTGCTGGGTAATGATTGTTTTGAACAGAAGTCTATGAACAGCATTAGTCTTCAGGTCACTGAGAGAGATTTGATCCTTTGGTAGACAAATCTGACCAACCATTGGAGGATATGGTTTCTTTACAATTCATATTTCACTCATTTTCTACTCCCCCTCATGTCGACTAAAGGTTGGGATTATCTTCAGAGTAATCTGTTCTTTTTTAGAGTTATAGACACAGTACAAATGTACGTCAAAAATAACACAGTTAAAAACATCAAAATCCATCCATACTGCTAATCTGTAACATCCCTCTTGTATTGAAGCCTCGACATGAGAATTTTTTCTGGAAAAAACACTAAATAAGTCAATATTTTAGGTTTGTTTTTATCAGAAGATCCCAGGCCAGACACTTGCGACGTGTTTCAATAAAAAAGACTTGTAGCTGGAGCTGAAAGACTAAGAGCTCCTGCTACAATCCACCTTAAACTACATTGGACATTGCGGATGAGCAGTATGGAGATATTTGGATGTTTTTGAGTGTTTTATTTTGGATGTAGATGAATAGCAAGACCACTGAACTCCAGTCGCTACATTAAAATGAAAATACATTCTTGTCTATAACTCTAAAAAGGAACAGATTACTACCTAACCCTTAGTCGACATGAGGGTGAGTAAAAAACGAGTGAATTTTGAATTTGTCCGTCATCCATCTCTTTAATGACTGACCATTAAAAGCCCTTCAAAATGGTTGGGGTCAGCACTGACTGCTGTCCATTGAAGCAAGTATATGACCAATAGTAAAAGTCCATGTAATACAGAATCGTCAAGACACTCAAATCCTGAGTGAGATTTTGAAACCAGTATTTTATGTTGGGTTCATGTCTATGCGTGTCAAAACCATTACTTTCCCGGAGATAAAGCTCAACCATTCTACTTTGAATAGCCTAATGATAATGACTAAAGACATCCTTCAGACGTTTGACCCTCTACCTACAATAAGCCTGTTGACTCAGTTCTTATGAAGGCTGATGATGGCTGTGGATTATTATAAATTTAAATCCTGCTACACATGTACCTAATCACCTTATCAATGACAACGTCACTACACGATTATGTAACACAAGTCATCATGGACATTCTTTTGTATCACGTAGATTACTAAGACATGTGTATACTGATTACAAAATAAAAAAGTTGATCACACAAAATGGTAGCTTTTTCCTACCTTTTAATATGTCCTTCAGGGAGTTGTACCAGATGTGTGTGTGTTCAGAGGAGGCATTGTTGAGGTGCAGCGTGGCCTCCTCAAGCATTCTTCCCTTTCTCCTGCAATGGAGAAGCACCACACCGAGCACCGGGCCGGTCCCGGCGTTCTGGCCCGCCGTTCGCCGTCGCTTCACCTTCACGGTGAACACGTCCTGTAGCGGCAGCACGCGTGTTTGCTGAAGGCCGATCTCGGCTGCGAGGATAGAGAAAAATATTGATTTATTTTGAAATTCTATTTCCTGTTCCTGCGTTCGTGTTTAAAATACTAGCAATAAAAGTTGCTAATTCTGATAACTACTAGGACGCTCAAGTAGAAGAACTCACATTTCTCCGATCCTTAAATCTCTTCACTGGCTTCCAGTTTCTTTCAGGATCAACTTTTAAATTCTGGTTCTTACTTTCAGATCTATTCATGGTCAGACTCCTCCTTACATCACTGATCTGATCCAGCCTTACACCCCAGCTCGGGCTCTTAGGTCTGTGGATCAGAATCTACTGATGGTTCCTCGCACACGGTTTAGTTGCTCCTAAGCTTTGGAACGATCTTCCTCTCTCTTTGCGCTTGATGGATCTACTGACTCCTTCAAGAAACATCTTAAGACGTTTCTATTTGTTCAGGCTTTTACTTGATTTTCTGGAACTCCTGTTGTTTTATCAGTTTTATCTTGACCTTTAAAGTATATACTTTATTGAATATTGTTTTGATTGTTTAAGCGGTTTGTGACCCTGGTCTGGAAAAGCGCTATATAAATAAAAATTACTTACTTACTTACTTACAAGGTTATATCGGTATTAATGCAAGTTCATGTTTGATTCTGGTTTGAAAATAAATGGTTGCTTCTAAAATAAATGTTAAACATGTGTTTTTACAGTTCACAGTGTTTTCTTAAAAGGTGAAAATAAAGATATACACGTCAGTAATATAGCTGGTGAGGAGGCAGGGACTTTATTTTTTAGCTGTCACTGTGGTTTTCCTGAAATATGTGGACAATCTAAAGTGTGGAACTTGGACGGTGCCACGGTGGTTCCTGGACAAGACTGTGTCAGTGTGCGTATGTTTTAATCTTCTCTCGCTGAGATCCATCCAAATAACCCCCCGCATGCCAGACCATATTGTTCTTTCCCGTTGCCAACACACAAACACACATTGCACACACACGCTGGCTCTGTGACATTATCTTGGATGAAAAACAAACTGACAGATTGGCCTCAATGTGTGCACACAATTTTTGCTATCAGATGTACTACACCTCCACAAATAATCATGACCGCATGTTGAGAAAAGGGATTATTATAAGTGGGTTAAGATTATGATATTTGTTTTTATCTGAAGAAAAACATATCCACAATACATCAAGCATAGAAGCACATGGTAGAAAACATGTTTTTTAATTAGGAAAAAAGAAAAGGAAAAAAAAGTGTAAAACGTTATCAAACCAGAAACCAGGTCACTCTCACTCTCAGAAGATACAATCACGAGTAACCAGGTAACCAGTCACCAGGATTTAATAAAATAAACAAATCATTGAAGTGTGTACTCATGTTGTACTCGCTTCAGATTTTTGACTTAAAGACTTTATTTGGGGTGACATTTGTTGGGTCATAAAATTAGCTCACAGGGGCCAAAGCAAAAAGACCCAGTATTATCTAAAGATCCACTCAAATGAAGAAGATTTTTTCACTTTGCATTATTGATACTGACCAATAATTAACACCAGCTTCATCACAGTTTCTAAAAATTGAGTTGCAAAAACATTGACCAGTATTAGACGACTATTAAATGTATTAGATTCCTGATTATTATAATATAAGTGCTCTAAAGAAAATCCATTCTGTAATCCATAACATTCATTCTCCTCTTTGCAACTAACCTGTGGGGTTCTCCGGGACAATGGGGGTCCAGGACAACTTGGTCTTTGTGAGCAGCACATCATGACTCTTCTTTTCTATTTGGAAGATCCCACGCAGCATACACCGCTCACTGGAACACAGACGAACACACTCGGATGACACGGGAGAAGCCGAGCAGAGAAGAACTTTTGTCTTTAAGACAATGTCCATAATGAAGTAGAAAATGTGACTGTTTATTCAAAAAAGTCCCAAATATGGAACTTTATTCAATTCCAAAAAAGAAGAACCTTTTGAATTCATGAATATTCTCCTATATTCTCCTCTACAAATAAACATATGCATTAGTTAGCTTTTGAATAGCTATATCTGTTGTGTCTTAGTAAGGCTTACACAAAAATGCTATAAAAATAAAAAAAGTTTAAGATTTAACAAGCTAATTCAAATAAAAGTATGTATGAACGGAGTGTCATCAGACTATTAAATGGTTGAATTAAACATTTTAATGCTGAAACTTTCAATTTAAGTATTGAATAATTTTGTTAACAGTTTAATTCAATAATCTCTACATAAAGGTTGAACATTTTCAATAAATGTTGTTTAATAATCTGTATATTATTCATGTGCATTCTTTGTCATTTAAATGTAATAAAAAACATTAAAATGACCAGAAAATACCAAGAGAGTACCAAGCTACTCAATCGCAAACAAATTCAACCTTTAAATATATATATATATATATAAAGTAATATATTTACAAACAGACAACCAAATAACTGGTTTATATTAAATACTATTGTGATTTGTTTATGCTATTATTCAAAATTACAAGCACAAAAATGATTAAGAGTTAAGAGCGTGATCGTTGAAAAAGCTACACACGCGCACAAACACTGTTTTCGTCATTTCTTCGCGACGCTCAGGTGCGCATCTTCCTGTGTTTACGACGCGCACTTTACACCTGTTGCTCACTTAGAGTCGGTTTCAAACGACACATGAATCCGGATCATTTCGCATCAGAAAGGGTGTGTCTATGAGGGGCTTCCAATAGGTTTTTAGACCTAATGGCCGAGGCTCACCTGAGCTCCTCTTCCTCCAGGACCTCCTTCTTCTCGACCTCCACCCTCCTCTTTGTCCAGACTTTCCTCTTGGTACTCGGTCTGTGCGGCTCCTCCTCGCCCTGCGACATGCCTGGAATGTCCGCCGCTCGGTAAACAAACTCACAAACAACAACAACAACAACAACAAAGTATTCTGGCCTCGACGAGGGAACTTTCCAGACAGACGTCCATTAAGCTGATCAGCGGCGCTACTTCCGGGGTCCCGTTGCTATGGCGACGCGCGGGAGCTTTATTCCCATAGAACAATATCCTCCCGGACGGATCAGATTCAACGTAGTCCTCAACGGACAATTGATCAGATTTAAACCATTTGAACATAGAGATAAATCTAAATAGCTGTTACAAATAAAGTTAGTACAGTTTATTATGTTATTTCATTCCTAAAAATATATTAGATTCTCGGTTACATGTCGATTTATTCGGTAAGTTTTCTTTGTTTTGTCAAGAGAACAGAACGTTCTGCAAACAGTCTCACATCCCAGCAGTATGTTTGATCCAAGACCCCCACCTCCCCTAAAACCATCTGTTTGGAAACATTTGTACATCGTTAGATCGAGTATTCAAGAAAAAAAACAAACTGATAAATGCGTGATTTTTAAGGTTAAAGGCCCAGAAATAAGCAGGATATTTAATGATTGTTAAATGAATACATTTGTTTAGATAAGATAAACCAGTTTTGGGCAATTACATTTCCTTAAGGGGCCGTATTTTATGCATTGGCTTTTGTGAAGGGCCATTAAGCGGAAAAAATGAGTAAATAGTTTTTAATCAAGCTAAATTTACCAAAAATATTATTTGATTTGATTTTATAAAAATAAAAAATCTATCTTAGTATCTTAGAAGTATACCTAAATTATGTTTAAGTATACTTGGTATACTTACATTATTTTCAAGTATACCTCTAGATTTTAAATATACCCATCGATAATAACGACTCACAAAAGTGACAAAAAGGAGGACAAAAGTAAAAAAAACACTATAATAATAGAGAGACTAGTAATGAATACGATAAATAAATACAAAATTAAATTGTTATTTTTAACATGATCTGTGACCTCATGAGGGCCACATTAATATAGTTAAAGGGCTGAATGTGGCCCCTGCACTTCGTCCAAGTCTGAGTTAAACTCTAAAAAATAGAATATAAGTAAATCGGATATTATAGTTTTTCATCTGTTTTAATAGTTTATCCAACCCTTTAAATTATTTTCCAGTTCAAATAAACATATGAATCTAATTAAAAACAAAAATATAACTTTATCAGATGAAAATCTAACAGTTCAGCGAGGAGGCTGTTCGTCCGCCGTCATCGTCTCAGCCTGAAGCTCTCGGACGCAGCATATGTGTCCGTGACAGATGGTTGAGTTTGAGCCGCATTAATCAGTGTTATGATCAGCTCAAAAACTGAAACAAAAAACCTTCAATTGACGCACATCTGTTCAAGCTGCTGCCCGGAGTGTAGCTGCATCACAAACAAGGGTAAGTATTAGGATGTTACAAAACATATCTTTCGTGGTGTCACATAAACACATGCTGACACAGGATGAGAGTAGTGCTGTAGAAATGTATGTAGTTATTAATCTAATTGATATTAAAATATTCTTAATATAGTCCTTGAATAGCTGAGAAAATCTCTCAACCAGTTTTATTTTGTATTTAAATATATAAATATATTTAATATATAAATATTGATTTTTTTGTTTGATTAAACATAAAATAACAGCCTTCATAAAGCCATTTATTATTTTGAACGGACTTAAAGTGTTGCCTGCAACCTCCACCACCAGGACTGAATATGTCTGTGTGATTCTGTCTAAAGAATTAGAAAATAAAATAAATAACGTGACCAAAAACTCTTATTAATCATTAATTTGATTTAGGCTTTGATGACCTCATTTAAAATCAATTAATATTCAGCACTTGGGAGTAGGTACAAGAAGATTTTAGTCAATCTTGTGTTTGTATTTTTCACTTTTAATGTAATTTAAATGTCCCTTACATTGTAGAGAAACAAAAGTAGAAAAATAAAAATGTAACCACCTTAAATAAATATGAATGGACTATTTACTATACAAATCATGTTTAAGTTTTTGTCACAAAACTAACATTTTAAGGATTTAAAAAATCAGCAAAGCCATTTAATGTTTGTTTTTTTTTACACACAACTCTGGTATATTCTAAGATGTTGCATTCAGGTACCTAAACATGTGACATTTGAGCTTCACTTAAATGAATGGGAATTTTGCTCATTATGTTTTTTAATTAGGCATTTAAAAAATTATATTAATTCTATTTTCTGGGGGCTTCTGCTGGGACTAGGGCAGTCAAGTCAAAAAGAAATGAAGGGACAAAAAGTAATTAAGCTTAAACAAAACAAGCAAAGATTAACATGCGTGTAGTTAACGTGTGTCGCTCTCACCTGTAAAGAAATATTTGGGAAAAAAGGGCAAAACTCTGTTTCATTTAAATGCTTTTCTTTTTAATAAAAATCCTTAATATGCATCTATGATAAAAAATAACAACACAAAAATCACAGAATGTTACAGAATCAGCAGGAAAAAAAAATCTAAATCACATGAACATTTGCAGCCACTGCATGCGGACCCCGACATAGAGGAATTAAAAGGGCTTCATCAAGTGTCTCTTTTCAACAGGATGTTTAAGTGCCACATCATGAGGTTGATTCCAGGTTCACCATGAATGGTATGAACACTTTGGATGTATTTTAATAGAGGCAATTCCCAAATTATATATACTGATGGCTACTGAGATTATAAATCATTTTCTTGTATGGATTAAGACCTATTCAGAAACTTCTGTAAGGCTATTGATTACAATTTTGCACTTTATTAATTGCTAAAACAAAGCAATAATCAAGCAAAACATTTGTATTTATAGTTTTGCAAGAGAAATGTCGTCCAGATTTGGGACGAGCCTCAACAATGAACCAGTGACTGAAAAATTAACACTCCTGGTCTTTTCAGTAAAGTAAAAAAAATGAGATTAAATACAATAATGTTTAGTTTATTAACTGTTTTGGCAACGTGGCGAGCAATAAAGTAGGTTCAACTTCGACTTTAAAATGTCGCCACGACAATCAGGATCCAGAATGCTATTTTCTCCTGGACATGATTTTAAATGTATTTTATTTTTTTTTGAAAAAAAGCACACTATGGCACTCTACTGGCATCTAACTCTAGCAGATAACAAGACCCCATTAAGCATTTGGAATCATTCTGCATTTGCATAGTTTCCTCCTGATTATTGCTTATTGATTGATTGACAGATACCGATCTTGACAAAGACATTCACTTGCGGGTTCGAAGTGCTACGAGAAAAAAGTTCGTCACTGCAGCTTCACGAGTGTCTTTTTTGGAAATTGGAACCGTCCTTCGGTCCCCTCAGGAGTCCTGGAAGATGGCGTCCAACTGGGCGTTCATCAGTCGCTCGTGGTGCGTGTGTCCGTCAAAGCCCACCAGCCCGTCCACCTGCAGTTCCACGCACCGCGGGTTGCTGATCCCGCCCCCGTACGCCGCCGCACCGCCGCCGTAGGGCATGCTGTAGGCGAAGCCCTTGTCGTAGTCGGCGACGGCAGACTCGTGCTTGAACGTGGAGAAGTTCCCGTTGATGCTGAGGGGCGGGCTGGGCGGCGGGTCGAACGCGGGGGCCTCCGTCACCACCACGCCGTCGAAATAAGCGTCCACGGGGCCGTACGGCTGACCTTTGACCTGGTGGAATATGTGGGAGGGGTCCATGGTGCCGTAAGGGGGGCTCGGGAGGCCGGCGGTCAGGCCGGGGTTCTGGAAAGAGTACTGTCCGGGGTAGACCGCCGCGCCGGCGGGCGGGAGGTGAGCCGGCAGGTCCGGGGTCTGCTCCGGTAAGAAGGTCCGGGGGTTGAGCTGAAGACACCCCGCGACCAGGTTGGTCGTCGGCTGAGACAAACCTGCAAGAAGAAGATCAAAAATGACGTTAAAAACCCGAATACAAGGTTCTGTCATCGTGGTCGAAGAACACGTGACCCACCTTTGCAGAGCGCCTGGACGAAGCTCATCAGGTCTGGAGCTTTGCCAAAGCGGAGGACCTCGCTCAAGGCCCAGATATAGTTCTTGGCCAGACGGAGAGTCTCGATCTTGGATAGCTTCTGGGTTTTGGAGTAACAGGGCACGACTTTTCTCAGACTCTCCAGGGCGTCGTTGAGTCCGTGCATGCGGTTCCTCTCGCGCGCGTTTGCCTTCATTCTCCGGACTTTAAACCTGACGGAACGAGATTTTTTAATGGAAAATAATCTTGAGAAAACCTTTGACAAAACATAGTATTCATCTAAAGAACAGACTGATGATGTTACAGATCCAAAGGTTCTTAAACGACCATCAGATTTTACACGAGACATGAGGTTAAGCTGAAGGGATAAAGTGGATCAAACCGTCTTGTTTCTAAATTGAATCCCATTTTGTCGACGCATATTATTAACTAGAAACTTTAATTCAATGCATTTTTTGAAACAAATTGATTCTGAAGTGACTTCAGAATAAGATACAGATTATTGTGTTTTTTTTTTCGCTTTTTCTATCTGATTGTAAAATGTTGCTATTGGCAACAAGAATATTTATCTGATAGTGTTTAAGAATAGATGTTTTTAAATGGACATAAATGACAGATTGGGGTCACACTGGTCAGATTTATCAAATAATTCATTTAAATATTAACAATTATTTTTATATCGTAACGAATAGTTAAGATAATGTAAGTCGGATAAAGTCGGAACAAAAGAAAAGTCATACAGTATTAAGTGTAATCCTGATTAAATAAAACAATTTGGTTTAAAAGAAGACAATATTAGTCTCATATTTATGACACCTCTTTATTGTTTTGATGAATTAAACAATAATTTTAAAGAATTTATCTGCTCTATAGACAAGATTAAATCAAAAGAATTTAAAAAAAAGTTCTCACCTCTGTATCCTGGCTTTAGTCATCTTTTTCTTTTTGGGCCCTCTCCTCTTTGGTTTGTTCTCCCCGTCCTCGTCCTCCTGTTCGTCATCGTCCTCCTCGTCCTCCTCCATCTGCAGGTCTTCCTCGTCCTCCTCCCCCTCCTCGTCCTCTGCTCCTGCAGGGCTGTGGAGCAGATCGTCTGCCTCCTCGGCTTGCTCCTCCCGCACGGACCTGGTCATGATGCTGAGTCTGGAACCAAAAAAACCCTTTTTTTTTAACTTCCTTGAAAAAAGTGGTTCTGATGCTAAAAAGAATTTGGCTTTTGAGAAACTTGTGAAATAATTAAAACGAGCTTGTAGTGTTTCTATTAAATGAATCAATTTAGTAATTAACTTAATAAGAAACTCAATAAAAAGTTGAATAATGAATGAAATATTTTAACTTTTGATTCATATTAATTCAAGTATTGATAAAGTTAAATCCAAAAAGAAATCTCATTAAATCATTGGTGATGATTTGAAAAAAACTACAATATTTGACTCAATAATTATTCCCAATTTACTATAATTAAACATACCTGTTGTTTTTAAGATACCGATCAAATATCCCTCATCTCCGTCCGAGCTAGACCGTGACCGTTCCGAGCATTATGAGCTGGTGTGGATGAGCACTGCTTTTTTATATACGGTGTGTATGCGTGCGTGTGCACGTGCATGTGTTGTGTGTGCACGAGCTCACGTCGCTAACTAGCATACCTTGGGCCCGCCCCCTTTTTTTTTCCTCGGCACGAGCCATATGGTGTTTACGTCATTAAAACGGCCTCGGGGGGTCATGTGACAAATCTTCCATTAGCGTTAGCCAAAGACTCCCTCCCTCTACGAGGCGCCATCTGTCGAAGGCGCCGGGCGTGCACGCGCACGGACGCCTACCTGGTAGTGGCGAGGAGGTGAAATAGGTTGATACGGCAAAAAATGAAAGAGTATAAACGATAGGGGGATGAATGGAGAGAAATGGAAGCGATGGAGCCAAAGGATGTTGATCATGTTACTGTTTGTTTAACTGTTGCCAGGAGGTCAAAGGTCAGGAAAAGTGCGGTCGACCCTACATGTAAAGATAACGTTTGTGACGATGAGGGGAGATTCAGATAATGTATGAGTCAGTTTGTCATTATTTTTTAACAATCGAATTAAAACTGTTACTGTTGAACTTTGACTTTTATTGGAAGTATCTTTATAATCGTTGACAAATCCATAATCGTCGACTTAACTTATATTTAACACATATGTCTTTTACGAGTCAATTAGAATATAAGTGTACGTTGATTTTGAGCCAACCACCCAGCAGGCCACATAAAATGATTGGATGGGCCGGAATTGGCCCCCAGGCCATGAGTTTAGTTTGTGATGCAGACCAGTGGTTTTGGAAGTGTGGACCCTAGGTGGGTTGACAAGAGGACCTAGGGGGGGCCACAGAAAAGGGATGGAAAAGTAGTGTAAATAATATAATGTCATATCATGTCATGTAAATTAATATAATATAATATAATGTAGTATAATGTAATGTAATGTCATGTAAGTTAATATAATGTAATGTCCTGTAAATTAATATAATATAATATAATGTAGTATAATGTAATGTAATGTCATGTAAGTTAATATAATGTCATGTCATGTCATGTTAATTAATATAATGTAATGTAATGTCATGTCATGTCGTGTAAATTAATATAATATAATATAATGTAGTATAATGTAATGTAATGTCATGTAAGTTAATATAATGTCATGTCATGTCATGTTAATTATTATAATGTCATGTCATGTCATGTTAATTAATATAATATAATATAATGTAGTATAATGTAATGTAATGTCATGTAAGTTAATATAATATAATATAATATAATATAATATAATGAAAAAAAATTCAATGTGATGGATTCATAAAGGTTTTGCAGCTCAAGTTCCAAAGTGTTTTTCATTCACCATTGTGTAATGGTTCGGCGGTGCTGGTTCAGTGCTTCTCATTGGACACTTTCCCAACTCACTTGCAGCCAAAGAGGGCATTTGACGCTAATTAATTAGAAGTTAATTTAGAGCTCCGGGAGAAAGAAGGTCGTGGTTAGCTTAAACGCAGCGGCAACAAGTAGGTCAGCTGTCTGCCGTGTAGACGGGAGCTCGGTCAACAGACTTAAGTGACCCGTTTTAGAAAAAGAATCCACCGTCATGATTATGACAGATTCTTAGGAAGAGTTAAGTCTTTGCTTGTACATGTCTTTCTAGATAACTTCAGACCTTTCTCCATGATTGAGGTGAAGCCTGGTCCTAAGTAGGTTTCTGCCTGCGGAAGGCAGTTTTTTTTTCTAAAGTGTAATATAAAAATGTGTATTAAATATTCCTCGCAGTAAATCTTCACAACATAATTGAAAATATTCTTGACTGGAATATTGAACATGGAAAAATGCGCCTTGCAGTTCTGGTGTCGTCGGGTCCGATGTTCTATTCCACAATAAATATGGATGTTCACACACGTGTCCTCCAAGAATAATGGTTGTTGAACAATAGTTGACTCACCTCTCGACAGACTCAATATTAATTACCCTTGTCATTGCCAGATCCTTTTTTGTGTGTGTTTACAATCAGGTAATAATAATTAAAATCTAATAAATGACAAAATGATTCTTATTGGTTTTCGAAAGGCAAGTGGCTTCTAGGGACCCATACCGTGCTCTACAAAAATCCATTAAAAAAACAAGGTTTGAATTGAACAATTGAATATACTATTAATATAATAAGAAATCATTTGAGTATGATCATACAAATAGAAGCTACGAAATTTACGGGAAAAAAGGGTGAAAGTTTAAGAAATAAGAAAGAGGTCATTCTTAAAATAAAAAACTCACAAAGGTACAAAGAACAGATTGATGCGAGTATACATGAAATAGGAGAGTACTTTTTATCCAAGTTACTAGAAACACGGTTGAATAACGACTTGGTTAACAGTCACTACATCGGATTTCTTCGTCCGTTTATACATGATCCGCCTTTTTTCAGGACGTGTGATTCCGTTCTTCTTGCGTTCATTCTGCGGCGCCACAGCCACCATGGACAGCGCCCGAGATCGCAACGCACGCACCCGAGAGAACCATTTAGCAACATTTAATTTTGATAGAAAATGTTTATTATAATCAAGTTACTATTTGTATTTTGCTTAACGCTTTATTTTTTTTCAGTTATTTCTATATAAATTATACTATTGCAAGAAATAAAAAATATACATTTGCAACATTTGATTTGTTTTTTACTGGTTTTACGTCATTGTTTTGATCCTTTTTTATTTTTTTATTTGGATGTTTCGACCTACAATGTTTTGCAATTTATTAAGGGTTGTTTAAACTTATTAATCAGACACTAAAGTGTTATTCTTCGCAGGTCACACAGCAGACTGCTACAAAAACATTTCAAAGACAGTACATCAGTGGAACAAAATGCTCGATATAAGTAAGACAAGGCTAGTTTAATATTAAAAAACAAACACAACAACTGTTAATGTTTATTTCATTTCATTGCATAAAAAAGCAACGCCAAGCTTTAGAGATAAAAAAAACAAATAGAAATGTAAACGATTGCGTTACAAACACTTTCACCCACCTTCAGAAAATATCTTTTACACTGAAGGAACATCTCGATGGTCGTCCGTAATTAACAGTTTAAAATAAGTGTTCAACGATGGCAACAAACTACTTCCTTATCTTTCAAGAAAAAACAGTGAAGCTCCAGCTTTGACCAAAATTGGTTTTCGGCATGGACAGGTTTTAACTGCCTCGCACTCATTCTATGACAAGAACTGAGGGTCGAGTCTAGTTGTTGACGATAAGTTTATAAATAAAAAACTTCTAAAGGGAGCTGCAACCACAATCTCAGCAAATCGTCGACTCTCGTCCGTATCTTTGCACACAGCGACACCCAGTGTACAAGCAGAGAATGACAGTTGATAATATGTATTCAAAAGACTTTATTAACGATTAGAAAGGTATTGATTTTTGTGATGTTACCAGCTGAACATATACTCCATTGCTTTAGAAACAAAGCTCTCATCTTTCCTGGGCGTCTGTCGGTCTGTGAGCACCTGATGGAACAAACAAAAAATCTGCTTTAAATAAGGACTTTGGGTGAGAAGACGTCAAGATGCTGCTCAGAGATCAGAGTCACCTGGTTGTCGTTGCCGCCGGTCCTGTAGGTGGCGGTCAGAGGTCGGATGGACGAGCGAGGAGTGGATGGGAGGATGGATGAAGAGTGAGGAGAGGAGATCGATTCAGTGTGGTCCATGACGCTCTGACGAGGAGATTCAAGTCAAACAGATACTTTAGGAAATATGGACCATTTATCAACCCGTAGCTTTTTATAGAGAAGAATAGAATGTCTAAAATTAAAACAAATGTAAGTCAAATCACACGTGTAGTAGAAATGTTTCCCTCAAAAGATACAAGTCAGTCACTGGTAGGTGTATTTATTTGAAACGATTGCATGCTATTAAAAAATGAATATTGATTTTGGAAGGCGTGTTTTAAAAGGAACAGCTGCTGCAAGCAAGTCATCAGAATCGCTGTAAATCCAACCAAGAATATTCATGAATAGAGAAGTTGCCAAAAACAGCAACCAATCAATAAATGTAAAGTTTATCAATAAGTTAATTGACGTTAAACGTATTTTGAATAATAAAAATAAATACTTATGAGGTTTTTTTTCTGTCTGTTTAATTCTGGGCTACATTTTGTGGAGTATTATTGCGGAACATTCTGGCAGAAATATTTGGAGGCAAAATGTTGTCAAGTAGTAGTAGTTAAGTTTGGTCAGTAGAAGTTAATAATTTCAGGGCTAAATTGTGTTTGGGTGAAACACTGTGCATGAGGAGTGTTACAATGCACACGCCTAATATTAAACTCTATCCAAGTCGGAGTATATATTATATATTATATATAAATATCATTTTTTATGTTGGGCCACATCAAATTAAATAATTTGGCCCCAGGGCTTTTAGTAGGCCAAACATGAACACACAACATCAAGTAAAGTTTAAATTAAAACTGCCAAAAAGGAATGAGAAAATTTAGGGAGATTTATTTTCTCAATGAAAATGATGACACACTATTACCAAAAATAATGGTATTTATTTACAGTTAATTGTCAGTTAAAAAGGTGAACTCTTTCCATTCTAGGTTGAATAAATATAGGAATATAATATGCATTAACTGGCTAATAATAAAATAAAAATAAACAAGCAGTAATCTTTATTAGACATTTTGCATGGAAATATTTCTGAAAAGTTTAGTGAAGAAATATATCATCTTTTGCTAAATTTGGGCACATTTGTGTGGTATATTTGGAGTTACTTACCAGTATTAATAAGAAAATACATTAAAATAAATAATTTACCAAATTGAAATAGACATGTTCTTTGTATAAGTGAAGTGATGCAAACATCAATCATTTAATTTTTTAATTGAATGCTTTATTATTTGGAGGACGGTCCCTGTAAAACTGTCTTGCCAGTCTTTGTAGTTGATACTCTTCGTATCCCTGACTTCTCTGGTACTAGTTTATTTGTACTCGTGTTTGGTCAGTTAGGAGAAACGTTCACTCACCTTGTCTATGCAGGGCTTCACTCCAACCATGATGGCGTCTGCAAACACCTTCCCATCTTTGGACAGGGCCTTTCTGGCTTGTAGTCGCGACTGATACTGTAGATGCATCCAGTTTCCTGGAGAAGCCATCTGGGGCCACAGGAATAAAGAGGATTAACATTAACTGTAAACATTTTTGAGAAACTTTTCTGATCTTAAGAATCTATGAATTGTTAAATATTAACGTGTTTATAATATGTTGTCAAGCAACTTTTCTACTGCTTTCTTGTTGAGGATCAAACTGGTAGTTGTCCTTCATGTCTCTCAGTCTAGTCTCGTGAAGGACTCACCATGTGCTTCAAGATGTTTCCGTATTGAGCAAACTGTAGGAGGATGTAGGAGGCGGAGGCTGGAGGGAATCTGGTTCAAACACAAAGAAAATTAAATAGATTTGTCTGAATAAAAGCAAACCGTACATATAGGGGATAATAAAGAAAGTTACCCGAAGACTGTGACCCAGGTTTGATCCAGCTGATCATCGGCTGACAGAGACTCTCCCTGACTGTAGAAAGGATCCACTTGAGCTGGAGACAGACACAAATGCTGTACACTAGGAGACGCATAGCCTGAGGAGACAGACGAGACACTCGTTTGATTATTGGAACAATCTCCATTTTCCTACTAAATTACTTAAGTAAGCAAGTAAGAAATATTTAAAGAGCGCTTTTCTAGACCAGGGTCACAAAGCGCTCAATAAAATATATACTTAAAAGGTCAAGACACCATCGAGACAAACACAGTGGTCTCAGAAAATCAACGAAAAGCGTGCATTAAAGAAAATGTTAACATGGTTTCAGTAATCTAGTCCTGTTGGACAGAGCTCTGTGTTCATCACTGTAGGCATGTATCAAATGTTGGTACCTCCTGGAGTGGAAGGGTAACGTGCCGCCAGAGGAGACTGCATGACCGGAAAAGACTGGAAACACACATGAAATCAGTAAAGTCAAAGGAATTAAAGTTTTGCCTGCTACAATTGGATTTGTCAATGTGTTCACAATGACAAAGCCCCATCGTTTGATACAAAGAGTTACAAATTAATGTTATACTATACATTACATTCTTTATTTATTTATATCAAGGTGAAATTGAAACGCGTTATTATTCACAACGCAGTGTAAACATTAAACACTTAATGTGGTTGCAGACTTTTTTGGTGTTGTTGTTGTAATTAGTGGAAATCTCATTTTCTTTTACATATATAATTATGATAAAAAAGGGACTAATTTTGAAGTTATGGTGGAATATAAAGCAGGAATATTGAGTACTGGAACTGGCAGACAAAATTAGAAAAAGACATAGCATTGAATTAAAAAAGAAAATTATGCCATGAAATTTAAGAATTTTGCTAAACACAGGTAATGATATAATAATATATCATCAATAATATACTGACTTTGAATGTGCAAAGATTTTCTATGCAGGTGAATATCATGGTAAGATAATGTTAAACAAAATGTGAAACAAATGGGGTTTTTTTTGAACAAGATAAGAAAATGAAGGCATCACACAACAACAACAAACAACAACCCTGGGTCACAAAGGTCTGGTGTGACACTATCCAGCAACAAGGCTGTAGCGACACACAACTCTCACAATACGATTAGAAAACTATACAATCAGCTCATGATACGAATTTTCGGAAAAATGTTAGGGGTCACTGAATTCTAGTGACATCTTGTGATTGTTCCACTACTCTCAAGTTGAATTAATAGAACTGAAAGACAGAATATGTGCAAACATCAGATATAAAAGAAGCTGGAGCTGGCATCAATACTATCCTCTCTTTCTCACTCAATACCAAAGTATTGCGGGATTTCCATCATTAAATATTGATAAACATCTGTGTATCAGTTTCTCCCCTCACAACTCTATCTACCAATATATTGTCAATAAGATTCAAAAGGCACAGATTTTTTGTGAATCAAGATCATTAGACATGAGTCATGGACAAGATGACGCATCTAGACGCGGCTAACATTCTTCAGCATTGAACTCAATGGGGAGCAACACCTACCTGTCGATGTCCACTCCGGGGGGTTCCGGACATGACAAGTTCATCGTGAATGCTTCGGACGGGCGGGGCTCCACTCTTTTCCTTCGGTGTGGGCACGACGGGCGGTGGAGCGGCACCGCCACCTCCTTCAAATACAAAACGTTTATGAGGACATGACTTGGGTTTAGTTTTTTGAGTCGTCTTGTTGCACCTCTCGTGCTCTCCAGGATCGGCGAGTTGAGGGTGAACGACCGGGGCTGTGGACTCGTCGGAGCCGGCAGGTCCCCCATCAGGAATCCAGGCAGGAACTGGGCCCCGGCGGTCATTTTTGGAGATGTAGGGGACCCCAATGACATCGGTTCTGAACCTACTACAGGATCAAATAAAACAATATTTAGTTTTGAATCAGTATTATACTTATCACACACTTACAGACAACCAATGTTGAAGCTGACAAATAAAAACATAAAAGACTAACGGTTCGGGGATCAAAGCCAAATAAATAGAGTACGTTTCAAGATAACAAAGTTGAAATGCTGTGATTGTCTAATATGTCTTCTTTCTGTTTTGATTTGGGCGGGTCCAGGGAAGATAAATACAAGTATTAGAAGATTTGTTTGTGCTCAAATAGAAAATACATTATCTATTGAGCAGAGGATCATCAGGAGAGGAAACTATTGTTTCACAACATGCTTGTCCTGGAGCTACAACAACAAATGTTAACCATCATGGACAGATTTAACGTTTTTACTCATTAAATTAACGTTATAGAGATGATCGAACTATCCGGAACAATTGTAGTTGCTTCAAACCCTTTCCATAAAGATTATTTTAAAAGATTTACTTACTCGGTAAATCCATTTCACTTGACTTCCTGGCCGCGGTTTTCAAAAAAATCTAAAGTGTGTCGCAGTGAAATAATGACGCAACAAAAACACACTCGAAAGTTGTTTAAAATAATGCTCTCATTTTGCATGAAGGATAATAAATGGTAAAAATTTTGAGTTGCGTAAAACAGGAGTAAAGTTTTGCAGAGGAGTTAGCTTGTCAGTGTGTTGCCCGGCCACACGATCGAATCTAGTGCGCATGTTCAGGAGCGTCGGTTAGTTGATGACGTCACTACAGGAAGGACACAGGGACAAAACACACGTACTGCGGTTTACGTTATTGTAACAGTAAGTCAGTTTTATTTGTAAACTAATTTCAACCCGGTTAAAGTAAGTGCAAAACAAATCACCAACATTGAATTCAAACAATGATCACGGTCTGAAATATGGAAATCAAGTTACTAGCGATTTGCGATCAATATTGCAAATTGACTTTTGTTTATAAAATGATTGTTTTTCTTCCTTGTATTTGATTTTCACTTATTTCAGATATTTTGTTTAAAGAATAATATTCAAAACATCTTGTTTGCTTCTTAAAACAAGAAATTAAATGGCTTTTAAATGTGAATTAATAGGACAAAAATAGATATGACTGATTTGCTTTCATGGGAGTAACGCAGGAGCAAATCACACCGAAATATTAATAATAATAATAATAAAACTTCGACATCAAATTTTAAAAGTGTGTATCTAATATCTAGGTTATTTTTGGAAGAAAGCTTGAACCGCTGTTGCTACCCCTAAAGGGAGCATCCGAAAAGAAAAGAAGAAGATATTAGAAAAAGCATTTACATTTCCCCACTTTGCTGCAATAATAATCTGGAAGTTAGAGCATATAATCGATTGGAGAAAACAAAAGAAAATGTCATTTTATGACATACAATGCATCATTTTTCTTAGTTTTAGTTACTTTAACTTACTTTTTACTTTACTTCTTGGGCACGACACTTCCAATATATTAGAGAATACACTATTTCATACCGATTTAAAATAATATTTAAAGTAATTTGTCGATAACGAATGTACATCTTACGATCAAATACATTTTTTAAATCCCACATCACTTTGATTACGTATCGTACAGGATTGTACATTGGTAAAGTTAGACTATTGTAAAATCCAATTCCGGTAGTCAACATAATACAAGCACAAAGTTACTTATTTTTGTAATCTATGGTAGATGAATTAAAGTATTCATACTTATAAAAGCTCTATATATTTAAATTAATTGTTGAAGTAAGAATTACTATACCATGTAAAATGAGACACGCGATGAAAGACTACGTTAGACAAATATTGTGGAATTTCCTAACCGGAAATGAATCTCTCTCTCTTCCCTAGCTTGATACCGGTGAGTTACGGATGCTGGAGCGGATCTGAAGACGCGCAGCTGCTTCTGGTACTTTCTCCACATACAGAGGTAATGTACTCACGACATAAAGTTTTTTTTATTACTGGTTCATGGAACTTGAGACCCGTGCAAAGTTTTGTCAACAACCAACCGACTCTCTTATTAGCTGGTAATTGACAAAAGTGTTGCTGCTAACTAGCTTAGCTTGTTTATGAGTATGATCCTCCACGTCACGATTTAACAAACCAAAGTCACCAAAATAAATGAGTTATACGTGCTTAGTAAATGTGTCGTAAAAATAACATATTTTAAATGTCTATTTTTAACGTCAGGACATCGAGATATCAACACATTCCCTGACTGGGTCAGTCCCCTTCTTCAGTAACATAGACATTATGATACATGTTATTATTTACACATCTTTATTAAAACATATTTGGTCCTAAACTAAAGCTCGTTATGACAAATATTGGACTTTCTCGTCTTATATGTTTGTGTGAAAGAAACCTTTTGTAAAATAATGGGAATAAATAATAACTCTTAACTTTTACTTTGCCTGTTGAATAATCTGTATGTTTTCTTCATGAAAACCACCGAGTATCACGTGGTTAACATAATATTGGAATATTGACCCAGTAAACATAAATCCTCACCTTTGCTTCCTTGCCCAAATTCAGGGAACAAATGTATTGAAGGTAAATACCAAATAACTGTAACCTTGAGTGTTTTGAAAAAGCTATATGCAACATATTTGTAAGTCATTTATGAAAAACTAGTACAATTTACTGCATATCTTAAATATAACAGTCTACATAATGTTCTGTTTATTATGAATTAAAGTCTCACATGGGCCCAGAAAATGTAAAAATAAAATCAGATATTTGTGATTATGATTGTTTTAAATTCTGTGCACCTCAAACAGTTATGATTTGTCGAAAGTAATTTTTTTATTAGTTACTGTATATTTTCTTTAGAAAGGGTTTGACAAAATAAGTCCAATTGTTGCTAAATGTGTTCATGGAAAACTTGCATGCAAAATAAATGAAAAAATGTTCCACACATTTCAGTAGAAGTAAAAGTTAGAGAACGTGTTTATACACTCGTTATATGGAACATGTAAACAGGTGGACCATAGTTTGGTAAAGATCAGAATCCAACATCATCTCAGACACAAAAATAAAAATATTTTAATACTCTTCGTTAACTCACGTATGTTTCAGATCGACAAGATTGATGACCTTTAGTTCTTTAAACGCACATTCTCATAGTTGCTACCACATGTCAACACATGTTATTTGTCTTTTCATCTTATCACACTAATCTTAACTTTGCTTGATTATCCTTTCAGGGTCAGTGAGCACTGACACAGGAGACCTGGCGATGAATGCAAGGTCGCAGGCCCGGGTCGCGCATCCCTGCTGTAGGATTACGATCCCTCTGCTCATCCTCGCTCTGGTGCTGGTGTTGGCTGAAGGGGACCAGGACTACTACAAATTACTAGCAGTCAGCAGGGAGGCCACCACCAGAGAGATACGACAGGCCTTTAAGAAGCTGGCACTGACCATGCATCCTGACAAGAATCCGGTTTGTTTATTTAATCACAAATGTTATCTCCAAATGTAAAACACCAACCATTATTTCATAAAACATTTGTCTTCTGTAACAGGGTGATGCATCAGCCCATGACAAATTCCTGCTGGTAAATCGTGCGTACGAGGTTTTGAAGGACGAAGACCTCAGGAAGAAGTACGATAAATACGGGGAGAAAGGTTTGGATGAGCAGCAGAGCAATCGCTACGAGAGCTGGAACTATTACCGATATGACTTTGGTAAGTTTCCATGGTGGGCATGAATTATTAAAGCAATGTGACATTAAAATGCATTAATATATTAAAAAAAAAATCCATTTGTCTTCACACTCAGGAATCTATGATGAGGATTTAGAAATCATCACCTTGGACAGCGGTGATTTTGGTAAGAGGCAGAATTTTACGTTATTTCAGTGCTGTTTGTTTGTCTACTAGAATTGTAATTTAAGTTTACAAAAACTCTCTTATGTGGAGGCGCAGCTGTGGTTAACAAAAACAAAAACAGATCCTAAAAAGTGTTTTTGTCGCATATAGGTTGTATTTTCGGCTTATCAGATAAGTCCAAAGTGTGGCCACTGGAGAAGTTTTCAATCGGCCTGTGGCCTTTGTTAGAAACTTTATTAAAAAAAAAAAAAAAAAACTTTATTAAATTAAAAATAAGAGTCGTTTAAATACAAAAAAGCTTTTGGAATAAGAGTCGAATAAAAAAACAACCCAAAGGGAAGATGCTAGTGCTGATTCCTAAATTTTAATAAAAGAAATACGGTCTGTATGAGAAAAAGATTTTTGTTTTTGTTTTCCAATATAGACGCTTCCTATTTTAAACTTCTGATTGAAACAACTCTCAAGGGAATTTGGCCCCTAGCTAGTTCTTAAGTGAGGCTCACTGGGAAAAAGGTTTGGACATCCCTGGGTTACAGCTCTCACCTTTTTTAGTATTTGAAAATTTGATCAATACATTTATGATCATATCTTGGTTATCCACGTCCACTTTATTTCTTGTTTGCACTTTGTTCTTCTGTCGGCTGATGTGTGGCGAATAGAAGCCAGACTTCCCAGTAAAAACCCAGTAATATTCTCATTGAAGCAGTCGAGAATCAAAAATAATCGAATGATTTGTCGTGTTACAGATGCTGCAGTAAACTCCGGAGAAATCTGGTTCATCAACTTTTACTTTCCACGCTGCTCCCATTGTCACGACCTCGCTCCCACGGTAACGGGGAAAATAACCTCTTTCATGCTTGGACTGTTTTCTTTGTGGGAAATATGGTTTTGACACAAACAACTCTTCTCTCTGCTCGTCAGTGGAGGGAGTTTGCCAAGGAGATGGACGGCATTATCCGAATCGGAGCGGTGAATTGTGGCGACAACAACTACCTCTGTCGAAGCAAAGGCATCCAGAGTTACCCAAGTCTCTTTGTATACCGAGCACAACAGGTTTGTTGACTTCTTGTTGTCATCAGTGAACACAACTGAGATAACGCATCTTGCTGAGTCGTCGTATAGTTTGTGATAGAAAAATGTTGTATTTCCATTTATCAGCACCTTATTCTCTTCCTCAGAGACCAGAGAAGTTCACCGGAAACCGAGTTAAGGAAACCCTGGTCCGCTTCTCCATGCAGTTCATTACGACGACCGTCACTGAGCTCTGGCAAGGTGACCTGTCGTCCGTCAAAGAATTAAATTCCTTTTTCAACTCCGTCACTGAGGTTCGACCCTCGTTTCATCTGTTCTTGTGCTCAGGCAATGTCTTCAAGGAAATAGAGAACGCCTTCGCTTCAGGAATGGGTTGGCTGATCACCTTCTGTTCTCAAAGCGGAGGTAAAATAACTGATGCTGCCTCCAGTTCATAGTTAATAAGCTCATTATTATTAAGGTATAAATTATTATTATTATTCTTTTTAGACTGCTTGGAGAAAAAAACCCGACAGAAGCTGGCAGGAATGTTGGTAAGATTTTTTTAAATTTATTTATTATTAAAAATTATGTCATTAAAGTAACATAACGGTTTCTTAAACATCCATGTTGTGTTTTAACTGCTTTTAATTTTACATAAAAATAATTTATCGCCTCCATTTTTTTTTTTTCACTTATAAACAATGAATCACAATATTGAGTAATGCAGCAAAGTCTGGCCGTTTGAGACTGTTTATGTGGCCCTCATGAGGGAGTCAAACTACTTAACTGATAACAATTTGGCGTATACTTGCTTTTCATTAATATTACAGCTGTAAATTTAACCTATTTTATCACAAATATTCTCCTTTTCTCCTTTTTAATTAAGTGTTTTGAGTTGTAATTGGGTCAAATATGATCACAACACGACCAGGAAGGTTCATAGTTTCCACATAAAACCATAAAAATATAACCACAATATGAATATTGTTTTTAAAGGACGGCCTTGTTAAGGTCGGTTGGATTGACTGTCAAACACAGGAGCAGCTATGTGAGAGTTTCCAGGTAAGACGCTCAGGAAAATAACTATAGAAAAACAACTTTTTTTTTACAAAATGGCAACTATTTTGATGATTTATCAACAATAAAAAAAATCATTGTGGTTATTTTGCTTATTCGTGTCAGGTTACTAGTGGAGCCACAGCTCTGTTCCCCCCTGGAAGTTCCTTGGACCTACAAGACAGTGTACTGGTGAGGCACAGATCATAAGAATTCATTATTTATTATTGGCTATTTGACAATTCTGATGAACGCCTGAAGTGTGTGATCAAAGACTACATAATTATCTCTAGGATGTTCCTATGTCATCACATTCCTGTCGTCACCGCTCCCCTTCTTGCTGCACCAGTTAGCAGCCATTTTACCTCGTCTGCCTGCAGGATCATTCCATAGCCGCTGCTATTTACCGTCATTTACCTGAGGCGAGCGTTGTCACACACAGGTTCCCCCTTAGGACCTGATTTAAAAAATATTATTTTGAAACTCCTAGATTTGTGTCCCTGATAAATGACAAGTTTTCTCTTTCAATGTGTAAACATAAAACCATGTGACACTCATCTGACACGTGATTTAAGGAATACCGTTTTTCTCTCATTGTTTCCCTCATTTCCCTTAATAATTGTGTTTGTCTTAATCTACACTTATCTTGTTTGGTGGTAAAATTGAGAATATGATCAAATATCTACCATGCATGGCAAATAAATCTAAACAACGAAGAAGTGAAACTTCCACAGTATGTCCCCCTTTTACAGTCCCACACTAAAATCTAGTGATTATTAAGTTATTAATTTCTAAAGGTGTTTATTTGTATTTATTTCAGAGCCACTCAGTATGGCAATATTGTAAGGACAAATTGTTTTCGAAAAAAAATCCCATTGCCTTATCATTCAGAAAAATACATACAAACAAATGTAGAAGAAAAGTATTTTTTATAACATATGATATTCTGTTTGACAAACAAAACCATGGTTTTAAAACCAGGATTTGAGTAATAAAGTTTTAGATGCCCTAAATATACTGTTTATATATTTGAAGAAATAAGCAAACACACCAAAAAATCACTCCGTTCATAACTGGACCTGTTCTGAGTCTGGGTTTTTAAAGAAAAAAGTTATTTTCATTCAAATTCAAAATTCTTAATTATTATTATATTGTTTACTGTCAAAACTGCAGAATATCTTAAACGGGATCTTACCTTAAAAATACACAATTAAAAATATGTGTTTTTTATAGTTTTACTTCAAAATGGGCTTAAACATGAATAATGGCTCTAAAACTTATCGTAGCAATGGTACTTAAACATCACATATAGTTGCTTTATGTAGTAGTTTTTCTACTAAAATAAGATAATTCATTTGTAATAAATGCAAGCTTACTATTGCTGCCAATTATTTTTAACATTATATTTGCTATTATTAAAAGGCCAAACCTCGAGTATCTCTACTGCGAGTGCTCACGCATCCACTGATGGAAGCACCAGGATGTACACGTCAACTTTTGCTTTCCTACATGTTGTATTCTGTGCGATATGAACACCTGAGCAAATGTTTGCTGATTCAGCCTTTTCTGTGTTCTAGTGGCTCAGGTCTTTGGATTTTAGGGACATCTACAACATGGTCATCCAACATTTGCCTGATTTGCAACTTGTCAGCAGTGATAACTTCGAGGTACCGTTTGCAAGATTATGATGATTTCACTCCCTGAATATAACTGAGTTTATTTCTTCACGTCAGAACAAGTTAGCCCATCATCGCTGGTTAATCAGTTTCACCTTCGGAGGCAGAAAGGAAGGCACGCATGAATACAAGAAGCTGCAGGCGCTCCTCAGTAGTGACCACATCCAGGTAGGTGTCGCGACTCGACGGCTCTTTTTCTTCTCCGCACGTCTCCATGAGTCTCTCGTCCTCAGGTCGGAAGAGTGGATTGCACCAAAGACTCTGAGCTGTGCCGCTCCCTCTACATCACCAAACCTTGCTTGGCTATCTTCAAAGGACTGGGCGTCCACGACTTTGAGATCCACCACGGTCAGAGTCGCCGCTCGAAGCTCATCGAGTTAGATCGTCCTCTTACATCTCCTCCGCTCCGCAGGCAAAGATGTGTTGTACAACATCGTAGCTTTTGCTAAAGACAGTGTCCGTGCGCACGTGACGACGCTCAGGCCGGACAACTTCCCCTCGGACAGGAAGGAGCCTTGGTTGGTCGACTTCTTCGCTCCTGTAAGTGAACCTTGAAGTGATTTGTCAATTAACTCTTGAATTATGATTCATTCAAATTCATTAAAACAGTTATGAAAATGAATTATGTTTTCTTGTGTAGACAGATTTAGTTAGTTAACTGAAATGTGTTGATATAAAGTTCTTGTTTAAGAGTTACAATAACGATAAGAATGTATGTATTTCTTCACAGATAATGCACTGATTTTACGGGCTAATAGTCTTTGTTGTTCGATTATCATTACTTGACTAATTGATAAAATAATAAAAGAAGAAATATTATTTTAATAAGATTTTGTTTGGCTTCAGATGTGTAAATCAAAGGATTTTATTTATTTAAGAGATTTTATAAACACACTTGTCGTCCTCGTCCACAGTGGTGTCCACCGTGTCGGGCTTTGCTTCCTGAACTGAGGAAAGCTTCGATCCAATTGGTGGGTCAGATGAAGTTTGGAACGCTGGACTGCACCATCCATCAAAGTTTATGTTCACAGGTACAAACGCACACTTTATACGAACGTTTCTTTTTCTACTTTTTTATTTTTTATTATTTCAGTGGCAAATGTTTTTGGCAAAGATTTTGAAATATCATAAATTTGTAAATATTAAAGTCAAAAACACATGGAATGTTGCTTGTGAAAATACCACAATATGTTACAGCAGCATTATAATCCAAAATATAATATCTATACATACAAAATGTCTTATAAATGTTAAGTCCAATCTGTTTGTTTGGGGTTTACCAACTTATTAAATTTAGACTATGTTGATGGGATGTGACAACAGAGTCAGCATAGCTGTGGAAAGTGATGTTAAATCTCCAAAAATGTGACCCAGGGGGAGGAGGTAGATAAAAATAAGGGGACCTAGGACAGAACCTTGAGGAACACCAGTGGAGACAGAGGATCGATCGGAGAAAAATGTTTTTAACTGAATGAATTGGGAACGGTCAGAGAGAAAAAATGTGTGGTGGTGGAAGTCGTTCACCTTGACCTAATGAAAATAAATGACAAATGTGATAAATGCTGTGACTATTTTCAGCTTTTTGGTAAAAACAAAGCTCCAGTAACTCAACAGTGCAGATGGCATGACTTCTTCCTTTTGTTTCCAGTATAATGTCCAAGCATATCCCACCACAGTCATCTTCAATGGCTCCTCTGTTCACGAGTATGAAGGACAACATTCAGCTAATGGCATCCTGGAGTTCATACAGGTATGACTTCATCATACAAACACTAACATGTGACTCTTTTAAATGTCATGTGTATATTAACAAAACCGTTGTTGAAATGAAGATTGCTCTTTGATCTTGACCTGTTATCCTTTCTATCTCTCTTTCCATGTATACAAGCGTATTTGAATGTGTTTAATTGTCAGTAAGGCTCTATCAGATGTAAAAAAAAAATAGATTGCAAAAACCTCTTCTCAAAGGTTCATATTTTAATCATTTTTAAATTTTGAACAAGGGCAACCATAAGACTCAAATCACGTAGAGGTAACTTTTTTGGTCTGTTTTATATTAATTCTTTTCATTTTATTTTTTAAAATGTATTTTGTAATTATTAATAAAGCTGCAATCTACCAACTCATCTAACGTTGTATGTTTAAAGATGTTATAATATTCTTTTGAATGTTCCTCTTGTACAGGATCTAGTTAATCCATCGGTGGTGGTCTTGGACCCGGACAGTTTTGAAAAGAAAGTGAAAGGTAGGTTTGCATAAACTTCATCCAACATGTGTTTTGTTGAATAATGTGAATTGTGTATAACCAGAATATTCCAGCTCCTTTTTTCCACGTTTGCTTTCCCACCGTAAAACCAAATATTTGATGTTGCTATTACATTGATTGCCCTGTAGCTCCCATTTTATTATTTAATCTTGTCATAAAATATGAAAGTTAACCAGGTTTGAGAAGCGTCCCGGGAGCCACAGGCAATCCTTTCATGGTTTTTAAACGGCCCTTATTAGGTCAGACTATTAGTGATGTGTTGATGAATCTTCATTCAACAGTGTCATGTTGTTTAGAGGTCAGTAGGTGGCGCCATCAGTTTAAAAATGATCTTTTGTTTCTGATGTTTCATTTGAACATTTTTCCAAAACAAAAAGAAAATAGTGCAGAGACCGCCATCTAGTGGACTTTGAACATAACGACACTGCTTCATGAAGCGTCATCAGACCATCAGTAATAGTCTGACCTAATGGGGGTTGTTTAAAAACCATGAAAGCATTGCAGGTGGATCATCATTACAGACTTTACATCTGCTTAGGTAGAGAGATTTTCTTTTTCAATGATTCATTAATAATTCAACTTTAACAAAAAATATAACTAATTTTATGATATGATGCTTATTTTGACTTAGCCTTTAAAAGAAAAGAAAAGGAAAAAAAACTATTTAAAAATAATTAAATACATTTACATGTTTAATGAATACATTTCATATAAAATCGTATACATTAAAATACATTAAAATACATTTTATAATGTCATGGCCAAAAGATACTTATCCTTACACATCCTCACAACAGTGTAACGACATATATTCATTGTGATATAAACCTTTTTCTTACTTCTAGAATTGCTGCCTCTTCATTTAATCCGGTTCCTGCCATTGTCTTTTGCAGGTCGTCCCAAAGACCAGATCTGGGCCGTAGACTTCTACGCTCCCTGGTGCGGCCCTTGCATGGCTTTGTTACCGGAGTGGAAACGAATGGCTCGGGTACGGAACCAAAAACTACACAAAACACTTGAACATCACTTTAAAGCGTCTCATACATGATGGCTTGGCATTCTTTAAAGGCTTCAATGCATTTGTCTATAATTCCTTGAAGGCCTGAGGGCCACATTCTGCCATTTCCATACATTTATTTTGAGCTTAGAACTCATGAAACTGTTGACATAGTTAAATCTTGAATGTCCTATTCAAAACAGTAAATCAGTATGTTACAATTGACACAATTTACTCCCCCAAAATAATTCTGACAGAAGAGCTAAACCTCCTCTCGTAGATGGTGTCGGGTCAGCTTCACGTGGGCTCCGTCGACTGTCAGCGCTTCCAGAAGTTCTGCCAGGGTCAAGGCGTGAGGGCGTACCCCGAGATGCGACTGTATCCCAGCAACCCGAAGAATTCCGATCAAGTCGTGTAAGCAACTCCTCGTCACCAATTTGTAACGATTTTCTTAAAGTGAAGGCTTGAGGTTATCTGACTGTATTTCTTCAGGATCTACAACGGCTGGAACAGAGATTCCAATTCACTGAGAGCCTGGGCCATGAGGTCGGAATTCTACTTTACATTTACCATAAATACTTTTTTATTTCCTGCAATTATTGTCGTATTTTTTTTAGATTTTTTCTTCTGTAAATACTCTTTTCTGTGACTATGTTTACAAGTCGATAAAAGAAAGCCTATTAAATTACTACCTGTCTGAGAATAAATACCAAAATAGGTGTAGAAATATTGAAAATTCTACAAATTCATTAGTTACAATGTCTGATTAATTGATCTAATTAATCTATTTTAATCGCACCTAAAATTGATTGAGAAAAGCCCTGAAATCTCAAGCAAAACTTCTTGACAAAAAGAGTAAAGCAAGAACTAAAAAGGAGATGAATGCGATTAAAAGCATTAATAATGACTGTAATTAATTAATCGCAATTAATCGCATGATTTGACTCCCGCTGTGTGTTTGTGTGTGTGTGTGTAGTTTCCTGCCAAGAGCCTCAGTGGATCTGAACCCAAACACCTTCAAATCCTTGGTCCTGTCTGGTGGGGATCACTGGGTCGTGGACTTCTACGCCCCCTGGTGTGGCCCCTGTCAGCAGTTTGCCCCAGAGTTTGAGGTCTTGGCTCGGGTGAGGCATCAACAGTATATTTTATTAAGGACATCAAGAGGACCTTGTTGAAGACATGATGTGTTTCTCAGATGCTGAAGGGGGAGGTGCGAGCTGGTAAAGTGGACTGTCAGGCCCATCATGACACCTGTTCCATGGCGGGAATCACAGCCTATCCCACGGTTCGCTTCTACCCACGGCTTCCGATGAAGAGGGTGAGAGTTTGTTTCAGCGTCAATTCATTTATTGGTCTGAAACCGGCTGTAACTGGACTGACGTTTCTGTGGACGCAGCTGGACCAGAAAGGAGAGTTTGTCAACAGTCGAGACGCGAAGGGTATCGCTGACCTCATCAGAACGCGACTACAGCAATTGTTTCCACAATCAGAAACGTCACCAAAGGCAAGTTCCATCTTTTCTAAAAACACCTAAATAAGTTTTTTTTAAAAACTGAGAATTTCTTTTTCTGCAGGATGAACTCTGATAGTGACCGAGGTGACGGGTGTTTGTTTGGGGGGCGGGTTACATGGGTGGGTCTGACCAAAGACTCTATTAGCAACACTCCATGATGAAGGGACGACTCACTGGACTCTTATCTTTTACTGGTTTGTCTCTGTGGTTTGTATTTACTCTATGAGGTAAAACTGTGAGACGCACATGCAAACTCAATGTGTTTTTATTTTTGTCTTTGTTGTTGGTGTGTAAAGTTTTGGAATAAAACTAATTGTAAAACGAAATTTATTATCTTTTTTTTTTTAAAGGTTGCATTCTGAAAGAACACCACTAGATGGCAGTGCATCTAATGTCTTGAGCAGAATCTTGCAGCATCATTGCTGCCAAGTGGAAACAATCGCGTCCAAACCACTTAAGAATGTTCTATGGTATTTTCCGCCCACTTCCCGAGTATTATTAGAGTGGTGTGTGTGTGTGTGTGTACGTGCGTGCGTTGTGGGCAGCTGGAGGTCAGCATTGACGTAGTGCTGCTTCATAAACCACTGGAACCACTTATGCTGTAAATGTTCTCCATTGTTTCATGATGTCAAACGGAGTGACAAAGTTAGATCAACACTGCAGGCCTGATGTGAGCAGTTTGTGTTGCGAGGATTTCACCCCGTATGAAGGTTCATGTATCAATCATTACTTTCTTTCATCGGTTATTACTGCCTGAAAGGTATTTTTCAGCAGTTACCCCGTGACCAGCCAAGAAAGTTATCTTATTAATAATATTTGTGTTATAATATATATAATATATTTCAATTTTCATTTAATGTCGCCATTATATCGATTTTTTTTTTTTTTTTACCATCATATTTGAATATACCACTAAAAACGGATTTAATTTATTTAAAATCAAGCTTTGGACAAAACTTCCACATCTGGTAAGTGTCTCTGTTTCTCATGGATATGAAGTAACGTTTAGTTTCTAGCAACGTTTTTTCATTTACAAAAATAATGATTATACATGTGAATTTTACTTCAAAGGATTGTACTTTCTACTTCTTATCTCCTTTTTTTCCAAAATATACAAGTACTAAACTAGCTTGATCATTGTTTTGTAACTTATTTTTACCACAAAGAAAAAACATACGGCAATGGATGTATTCAAGCAAAAACAAATAACAAGCTTCATAACTTTCACTCAGGATAAAAATCAACATGTACTCACTAGCTACATAGGTTCTACTTTAATTAGTCTGTTCTGCTCTTTGACAACAGATTTTCCTTCTAAGAGTATCGCTAATGTTCTACTTTATGCTCTCGCTGTGGCCGTGTGCTGAGCCCCCTCCTGTTCACCCCCCAAAGGAACGACTGCTTTGCTTGGATTTTTTTCAAGAAGACATACCAGTGGTGGTTGGCAGCAATAGGTACATTATACAGTACAGTATATTTATACATTATAATGTACCTGTGTCTTTGAAACTGCATTTTTAGGTTGATAAGGTTAATAAATTGAATCATGTTAGTCTCAGATGAAGCCGAAAACTAAGAGCTTATTATTCACTCTTGAACAACAGAGATTGTTCTTTCATTCCTTTGAGTTTTGTTTTCGTTTTGGATGGAATCTATCGGCTTTTCCTTCCAAGACGTCGTCTCAAAGCGCTAATCAACGGTGACGTATGAGAACATAAAACAGATTTTCTTCTAGTTATTACGGCAACATGAAGAAATGGTTTATACAAATCCAGTTTTCTTTAAGAAAGAAAATGATTATGTATTTAAGAATTGTTATTTTGTGTAAATACAATTCTTGAATAGAGGATATTATTACTTCATGGACACACTTTTTAAATTCAAAACCAATCTTTTCATTACAATAATGAATTATCAATCAATAATCAATGAAAAAAACATCTTTGACTTTAACAGTGTGGTGTTCTAGATCCACTCTTTCCTCTGGAACATCACGGTCAGCTGACTCGAGCGGATGCAGTGGGAGTTGTTGGAGAGCAGACTGGAGACACAGTGTTCCAGTCCAGGACTCGAATCACATCCTGTCTAATCCCGATGTGAGGACGAGACCTGAGAGATGAACATCTTCTCTCTCTTGTCTCTGGACCTTCAACTGTGACCGAGTTCAAAATACGATTTGACCTCTGACCTTTTACGAAGACCCCTAAACTTTTGACCTGCAAATACGTATTTTAAATGGATCTCACCGTTTCCTATACAAGAGCTTTAACTGGGACGTGATGTTAAAATAATAATGCATTTAAAATTAAACACAATAATTGAATAAGTAAGCATGATGAGTCAATTAAAACCACTAATCTTCTCTGCTGGTGCCGATGGCGAGAACCAATGTGCCACTTGCCTCCTGGAGTAGGACACGGCAATAACTCCCAAATGTCAACAAGGTCATTCGCAATGAAAATACTGTGCGTGAATGTTTGCTGTGTCACCGCGGCGGGCGATATGAATAGAAGCACTCAGCTTCGCGCCAACAGGCTTTACCTTGTACACACACACACACCAGGTGTGTTTTCAGTGGGACACGAGGCAGAAGAAGGGACGAGCACAGGAGGATAACAAGCTGGGATTGGACTCTGAATCCGCTGAAGACTATTCCCTCTTCTCACTCGCCGAGAGCGCAGCTGAGAAAACAGCATTGGAAGGTGGTGTGGGCAGGACTACTGGACCTGTGCCGACACACACACACACACACACACTGGAGGGATATTGGTTCAGCTGCTCTTCATAATTCTCCATCTGTAGCCTGTTATCTTAGTCTATACTTAGTTTCTCACTTCTCACTTGTTCCAGGTCATCATCGAGTCAACACTGTAACACTAGGAGCGTCCCATGGAGCGTTGCAGATAGATGAGAGTTCTGATTTGATGGTATAACTGCTCGAAGCTGTCGTCAAATATCTTGAATTTATCACAACGTCATGTTTAAACTGTTGACCTGATCTTGAAGGTTTTGAGGAATCAGTGGATTTTTATATACACTGATGATCAGGCTCTTACACATTTGGAAAAGAAACCTTGTTTTTGCGATGCCAATAAAAGGAGGCAGGAGCAAACCAAAAAAATAGACAGTGATTCATTAATAAAATGAATATATCTGCACTGATATCCGTCATTCACCCGTACTGCTACAACCTCCAAGAAAATGTAGAGGTTCTACTTTTGTAATTCAATATTGTTGAACGTCATAATCAACGACCATTTCAACGCACAACGAGATTATTGGACAAAAATATCGGCGAATCCAAATTTAAAACTCACCACAAAAGCGAGTTATGATGCTGCTCAAGTCATCGTTTGATTTAATCGCATTAATCTTTTCAAATCTGGTATTTCTGTCTGTGGATACAAGTACATTAACAAATGAATTGACACCACAGGGTCTACGAAAACGATGCTTGCGAAGGTCCAGCTTCTCCTAAAAACAAGAAAATCCAACGGGCGGTTTTCTTTTACTTACCAAGTCAAAGATTTTATTGGATCATACAGCTGTGAATCAAAACAGCTGATCTAAAAACTCACTTGATTAAATCCATACAATTTTCTAATAATATCATCCCAGCGATTACCGCATTGTTCCTATGACTATGGTTTAGGTAGGTGGGTGTGATGTCATTCCAATAAAAATTGGCGCATATTCTCTAATACGTTTTTTTTTAAAGATGGTTACGACTACCCTGGTGTCCCTCAATATCCAGAGCCTTTTGTTATTTCTGGGTGAATTTTTAATATGTCCTCAGAGCTTTGCCAGGGCAGGGTTTATCTGACTCATGCAAGGATTTACCACTGGGTAGTTAATAAATATCAGCCAGAATTGGCCCTTCTCAGGACTCCACCAAGGAACCCAAAGTACTCCCAACTTACATTTGGTCAGTTAAAAACAAACAGTTGTTTCTCCCTTTAGCGTTAGCAGCAAAGAGCCAACATCTTGTCCCCCTGTGGCTTCTGAGTGTCCCCACACCTGCTGGTAAGTATGAGTTTGGTTTCAGAACCCTAAGTGTGCAATGCTGTGCTTCCCTCAACAGCTCATGTTTATTCTATCCCAGATTGGTGACATTCCACGTCCACAGATGCAGCCTTTGTGGCGTTTGTCTATTACGTTCTTCACCTCTAAAATCATTGCCATGCAATTGTTTTTTCTGGGTGTCTCACTCTGCGATAATTGACACATCCATCTCTGTGTGGTACGCCAGCGCCACCACCAGGGACAAAGTCAGACTGTAGTGCATTGTGAACGCAGCTGAGAAGGTGATCTGCTGTAAACTACCATCCCTTTAAGACCTGTGACACGTCTCCAGGACCCGGAGATGTGCAGGACTTCTCACCCTGGTCACCAACTCTTTACATCAGGACCAGAACCTCCCTCCAAACAATCCTTTCTTCCCCTCTGCAATAAGACTCATTAACACAAATCTTTTTCTAACCATAACTGCACTATGTGAACACCAATTGGTCATTTGTAATTGTAAATTTGAAATGTTATTGTACTAATGTTTTATTTTTTATTCTATAATGTTTGATGTTAATGTTGCACAGTGGACCAAAACCCTCTCCACTAATAATGGCAAAAATAAATAATTCTTCGGAATTCTGTCGCAGGTGTTGAGCCCAAGAGAGTGAGAACTCTGTCACGTTGCTTCTTCAGTCAAGAAAAACCACAACCTGGGTACGTAGAGGAAGGCATAGACATTTACTTCACCAATGAATTCAAAATCCAGACTATATATGGACCAGATGTTGACCTTTGAATGAGACCTGTATGAACTCAAACACATAAAGAAATAATCTATTTAATGTTTGGATGCTGTTTCACAACAAAGAAGAAGGTACATACTGTAAAGCACATGGAATCCTAAACAAAAGTTTTTGGCCATTTATAAAGTGCGTTCCAAGACCTCTGGAGCTCATCAAGAATTTGGAATCACTTTGCAGGCGACACCGTGGATAGCAGGGAAACGGAACCCTCTGAAAACTACTAAAAAGACAACAAAAAGAAGCTCCTATTTCAGTTAGCACAGCAACTCGTGGACAGCTAAGCTATCGCTAAAGAATATTTCGAGTGTCCTCCATCGCACCCCCTCTTGTTCAGTGAACCAACGTCCAGCACAAAGAGCCAAAACGGAAGAAGGTTCACGACTTCTTCGGTCCATTCTTAGGGTTTCGCTGCAAACAAACTCGCATTCAAACACACACGTTTTCTTGTGCAAAGACAATAAGGTCAAATCGGAAAAAAAAGATGAACTACATTCGGCTACAACAGCTCATGATAGTGCAAAATCTAGTCACACAAAGGTACAGTACATACTCACAAACGCACACACACACACAAACACACACAGATCTCATTGGCGACCGCGGCGTTGGGGTGTGCGTCCTCGTTCCTGCAGGACTTGGTCCCACCTCTGTACACACAGAGAAACATCATTTACTTCAAAATATACTTGATTCTCTTCTTTAGAACATTTCATTTTATTATTATATATTGGGAGGGAATCGTTAGTATGTTTGAACACCTATGACTTACCTGGTTCTGGTCCAGCTGAGGCTGCTTACTAAATATCTACAAGAATGTTTTCATACCATTTGGTCCGTTTCATTTACAGCTACTGGATACACACCTTCACCTTTCTGCCCATCCTTTCTTTCCACTTCTGAGCAATGGAGCCATCGATAAGGAGCAACCTGCAGTAACATCTGGATTAACCTCCACATCTCGGCTGATGTTCAAAGTATGAATCAAAGAACTTCTTCCCACCTGGACGTCTCTTCGTTTTCGTAGCCCATGATCAAGTATTCCTTTCCGGGGGCCATGGGGGGGCATAGACAGGAGGACGAGTAGTAGAGGGTCTGGACGTCCTTTGGTATGTTGACCAGAGAGGACTTCAGCACCTCTTTCACCTCCACCACGGCGGTCGGCTCCAGACCACGATTCCTCACTTCCCTGACTCTGGCCCGGATCACTGTGGACAAAATCCTGAAGTCAGTCAAGTATAAACAATAAAGGGGTCTGTACTCCATAAAACTTGCAGTAATATGTATTGTAGTCCCATCAGAGGTTGCCATACCAAGTAAGCCTCCTACACCTTCACCTATCGTGTTGGTCCTCCCTTGTCATTGCTATCTTTAACTCCTAATCTTTAGACCTCAATAGCCGTCTTCCTGGTCTTCTCGTCCATGTTGGTACTTATTCATCCAGGTCTTGGTTTTTACGCGAGTCAACTGAACTGTGTTTAGGGAAAACACTCCAGCTTAATCACTTTGGAACCCCTTGTACCTGGTACTTCAACATCTAACACTCTTTTTTTCTTTTTTTCTTTACAATGTCCGGGGAAGGGCGTTCGGTACACAGTCAAGGTGCAGCCATGACTGTCTGATCCTCTTATATATCTGTTTGTCTGCTCTTGGATGGGTTGTACTGAAAAAAAATGTTGTAGTACTGGAACGCCGGTTCAGTGACAATGAAGATTACCCCTAATACAGCCTAGGTTCCAATGCATTCAATGGTTTTCAGGGAATTCCTTCTGGCCCGATGAACATGGCCTATCAAGTACATTCAATACTCTAACTACAGATTTCTTCCTTTTTTTAGATGTCAAAAGGGTCATTTATGGCATTATCAAGAAGAAGCTGAGAACAACAAACCCACGGAACCATTATTGAAATTGGATAATCCCAGAAGATGCTTCAGTAAGTACCAAATACCTTCTCGTACAAATAAACAAACATTTATGACACTTTTAACCAAATTAATTTGGCTTATTTCTTGTAGTGTCCCCTTTACTCATGTTTAATGTTGGCAAGTGGGACAAAACATATCTAAATCTCATTACGAAATGGTTTTCGAACTTTTAGCAATTTGTGGCATTACATTGACATCAGGCCCCTGTTCTTAAACATCAGCCCCTTCCTCAACTGAATTTTGACAAACGCTGACACATGATTCATAGCCACACACACACATACACTCACACAGATGATCTCACCATAGTTGTAGTTGTTCTTCAGGTATGTTCTCAGTGCCATTTTCACCGTCTTACATTTACAGCGTTCTAAAAAAGACAGACACAAGGTCACAATAGCAGTGGAAGGTTTTTGAAAGGATCTTAAATCTAAAGCTAAAGCACATATTCAACTTATGCAGGTTTATGGTGATGCTTAAATACATGATTAGATACAGATCAACGTTATTTATTCGCATTAGCATTATATTCCTAACTTAAGGCCTTCATTCAAACTGTATTGGTTGTTTACCAAGGAATTGATAATGTGGAGACGGTTCTGCTAAAAGAACCCTAACGTGGACGGACATAAAAAAGTACATTTACCTGCATTGGTTCCTTTGCAGTTGTGATTGTTGGAATCCATGGGGAAGTCTGGGTTGAATTCTGAAGCAAACAGGAATTTGTAAGATGTGTGAGAATTATTCTATATGTTTTCCAACCAGGGTTTCAAAAAGAAGGTCAAATTTTAAAATCTGGGATTATATCAGGGAGACAAACCAGCCATTAGTTAATCTTTTTTTTTTCTTCCAATTAGTACTTTTAGCAATAGCAAAGAAATGAAGAAAATTATATTGCAAAACATATTCTGAGCCACCCATAATGCACTTCAGCCTCTGGAATGACACTTAAAGAGAATAAATTAGACCACACCTGGATTACACCTGGTCGGGTCCTGATGGTACGGATCTAGAAAATGCAAATAAAAGGATAACGTTACAACAATTTACATGTTATTAGCTGAAAAACCCGACATGACCCAGATATAATAAACACGCACAAAAGAACTCAGGAGAGCAGAGGGAGGAGATTACATTTTATCTGCTCTATTATTGCCAAAAAATGATGTTTTATCGTAGTAGTTTAATACACTTTAAATTTGGTGTATGTATATTTCAGTATCTCCCTTTGCATCCCCTATCAAATTGAGAAACTATTTCCTTAAATCTTTCTGACTGAGTAAGTAATACTTTTCTTTTTTTTAAATGTCATCAGAATTGGACGTATTTGAATTTTCATCGAGGTAAACTATCCCTTTCCCTGATCTAGTTTTTACATGTTAATATTCAAGTCATTTTGTCTTCATCAAAATTGGACACATTTCAATTTTTAGGGAGAGCTTCTTCCCCCTTTTCCGCCCCTTTACAACTGACGAAAAGGTACGTAAATGCACTACAAATTATTCAATAAGTAAGTGTTGTAGGGTTTGCAAAAGGTTCCTCCTAGTAAAGAGTAACTTAGTAACCAGTACCTGGTCCCTCTGCTTTGACGATGGCCTCGGGGGAGATGCAGACCCCGCGGTCGTACAGAGGTAACTCGCTGCAGGACAGACTGTCGGGCCAGTTGTGGTTGTAGCGCTTCATGACGGGCTCGCAGCCCAGCTTGGCTCGCTCGCACACCGCCTTGCAGGGCTTGATGGGCTCGTGCTGGAAGTCGATGGTGCAGATGGGAGCGTACATGGCGCACAAGAAGAAGAGGAGATCCGGGCTGCAGCTCGTGCCTGCAAGTACATCACCACACGTATAGTTATATATATATATATATATATATAGTGATAACATGAAGTATTTCAACAGGGTTCTAGACACATAATGAGAATTTATTTGTGGTGTCGGTACAACATTAACAAAACTGAATAAGATAACACACAAAATAAGCAAGAGAAAAACAGAATCATTCTGCAACACCAAATCATCCATCTGTATCCATTCATCATACATCTGTATTCATCCATCATCCATCATCAATCTATATCCGTTCATCATACATCTGTATTCACCCATCATTCATACAGTCATCCATCATCTATCATATATCATTTATCCAGTAATCCATCCCTTATCCATCATCTATCATACATCTATATCCATTCATCATACATCTGTATTCATCCATCATTCATCCATCATCTATCATCCATCTATATCCATTCATCATACATCTGTATTCACCCATCATTCATACAGTCATCCATCATCTATCATATATCATTTATCCAGTAATCCATCCCTTATCCATCATCTATCATTCATCTAAATCCATTCATTAAACGTCTATGTTCAACCATCATTCATCCTGCAATCCACCCTCATCTATCATCCATCTATATCTGTATTCGTCCATCATTCATACAACCATCCATCATCCATCCATAATTCATCTAAATCCATTCATCAAATATCTATTTTCATTCATCCAGCCATCCATCCTTCATCCATCATCCTTCATCCATCATCCATCATCCATCATCCATCATCCATCATCCATCCTCCATCCTCCATCCTCCATCATCCATCTATATCCATTCATCATATAACTGTATTTATCCATCATTCATACAGCATCCATCGTCTATCATCCATCATCCATCTATATCAATTCATCGAACATCTATGTTCATCCATCATTCATCCAGCAATCCATCCATCATCCATCATCCATCTATATCCATTCATGATACATCTGTATTCATCCATCATTCATCCTGCAATCCATCCATCATACAAGTGTCCATATAAATCCATCCATCATTCATCATCCATGAACCATTATTCATCTATTCTTATTCATCCATCCATCCATCATCAAAGTATGCATACATCATCCATCTTCCCATATGCATCCATCCATCACACAAGTACCCATACTAATCCATCCATCTATCCATATCCATCATCCACTTATCAATATGAATCCATCCATAACAATCCAGCTATATACATCTATCATCCATTTATCCATCCATCATTCACCATCCATCCATTCATATCCATCCTCCATCTATCACCTAAGCAACAAATCAATTTTAAACACAATATATAAAAAGAAGGACTAAGACAGGATGTGATGTATTTTCCATCTCATGTTTGTCTGTTCCAGATAAGTATAAGGTTTTTTTGACTACAGTGTAGTTTTCTGTTGGTGGTTAACCGACTCTTTTGCATTTGACTTCACTCCTGTGATTTGAGACAGTATTTGAGACGCCGACCAAGTTTCTGACCCCAAGTATTTTCCTTTCTTTCATATGAAAAACACTTCGGACAATGAAGAATCCTGACGTCTGTGAAATATAACGCTTTTTAATCAATATCCCATGACAAGAAAATAACCTGTAAAGTTATCAAACTTATCGTGATTTTAAACGGCAGAAATTAATACATTTTAAAGTGTAGATAAAATTCATCCATTATTGTAGGTAGCAAAAGCAGAGAGAGAGAAATAGTGAAGCTTTATAAGAGTGAAGAGAAAAGTATTAAAACACTGGTCATGCTCTAACAACTTTTACTAGGTGTCGTCATTACACTGGATTTATACACGTGTGAACGTTGTGCAGCCAAGGAGTCCCAAGAGATACTTTCACTTTCTGTTTTCCAACAAAAGAAAGAAACACTTGGTAAATAGGGATGCACATTGAAAACTGATTCCATTTAAGAATCAAATTAGAAATTTCCAGCGAGAAATTGGAATCGATATTGTTTGAATAATGATCGCATATACTTCCTGGTTATAATTACTATGTAATTAACATGTTTATGTGTTTTATTATTCTTTATTCATAAACAAGAAGGGAACATTTAGGAATTATGTCCAGTTGTTTCCTTTATGAAATGTTATGTCCAGACATAAATCTTTGGTGGATTGCAGATTGAACGTTGGCAGTAAATGCCTCCCATGTTTGGCAAAGGTAGACAAGTCCGGACCGTGAGAACCGGTACCTCTCGTAGAGCGCATCATCGGGTTGATCCAGAGGGCTCAAAAGTGTTCCAGCTACTTGGAGTGAAAGTCGTTTTTTAACTTCTGAATAAGAAAACTTGTGTGGTAAGATTTCCCTTTTCAAAATCAGACCATGCTCTTCACTTTATCCAATGTCGCCCTCGTGGAGAAAAGTTTGTGCGTCTCTGATCTACAGCGATCAGTTGACCTCTGTATTTATAAAGCAGTTTGAGTCCAGAAGGACTAAGGTTTGGCATCTCAATCCTACAATGAAGTCAGAGAATATTTCTAAACGGGGAGATTTGAACATGTTTCCTGACATTTGACTTACAAGTCTTTCATTATCTTTTTTTTTTTCTGGTCAAAACTTTCCCCTTTGGCTTTCCATTCATGACTCAATGTTTTCAATCGGCATAACAGGAAAGACCACGGGAACATCGGTGCCAGAACACTGGAGGGGAATTTTAGGCTTTCCCACAATATGAGATTTATTCTGGGTGTTTGTTGACTTTCCCCTGTCACACAGATTAGATGTCTGAGCGGAGAATGAGAATCCCAAATCTGTTTGTGCGTGATGGATGTGAGGAAAAAAACATCAATAAACTAAAAAGTAGCATGGCAACAGCAAAATATATAAAGAATGGATGGACTATCGTTTGGAACATTATTGTAATGGATCCATTCCCAAAATGTTTAATCAGAATTTTATCTTTGTGGAGTTTTGATCAGGTTTTATAAGATCTCATGTCCTAACTGGCACAAAATCCATACTTTCCTAACCCGATCCCGTGGCCTCCACCATTGGCTCCGGCTCCGTTACCCCTGCCCTCGGGTAGAGAAGAGACTGGGTGTCATCCTCGACCGTACCCTGCATTTCCCATGCCAATAAATCAAGAAGCTCGACATTAGCTCGAGGCAAATGACCCGTTTGTCACGTCTCCTGGAAATACATGCGGAAGATATTTCCTCAGTATGTACTAGTTTTTTCCTTCAAAGACAAAAAACTTCGACAAGCCTTTATAAGATAAGATGAAACACGGGTCATGTCACGATAACTGTAGTTGACAATGCAATGCAAAATGGATTGACTAAATGTCTAATGACATTGACCAAAACAAGATGTTATTTAATTTTGTCAAACAAACACTAATAAACTTGCGTTGCAATTCATTAACCGTGTTTAATGGCATAGCAACGGCAATGGTGTATTCAATAGCGTGGGCGAAACATCTGCTAAATGAATGAACATTCAAACATTTCCAAGCATCAAAACTTTAAGAGACTTGAACGTTGCTTTCTATTCTCTTTTTTTCAATTAGGTTAGTATGTTTAAATGACAGTTTCTAGAGTGTTTACTTGTAGAATTAATTTTTTGGGGGGATAGCCTTAAAAGTTTACCTTTTACCTTTGTTTGAATTTCAGTTATGAATTGTGACTCCACACCCTTCAGTCACTTTCAGAAATTCATTCAAATCCTTTTTTTTTTGACAGTGCTATGGATTTAAATTTCCATTTACCAAACAAACAAATGTGGAGGATATTATCAGCGTTTGATACGATTGGGGAAAAAACAAACAAACCTCAGAGAATTCCCCAGAGACAAACAATGGAAGCCTGAACGTGGATATTTGGCTTTTGCTTATCAAAAATAAACGCTGCTATCAGCAAGTATGAGGCAAGTGGAGATAAAACTTCAGCCGTCGGCTCCAGTTACGGAAGCGGCTTCAGTGACGGGATGTCGCACCAAATGTGACTCCAACTCTAAGACTTTAAGACTTTATTTAAAATAAGTTTGTGCCAATTAGATCAGTACCAGATTCTACTAACACTAGTGTTCTCAACTGATGTTGTCAGAGACCAATCTTTAAGTTATTGTTGATTTAAGTTTTATTAAAAAAAAACAGTTTATAGGGACAATAATGGTTAAATACAAAGACAGAATTCCTGCCCTTTGTCACCAATTATGTTGATATCTTTTAAAGACAGAATTTGTTGGTGGTGCCCCAGTATTAAGGGGGGTCTTGTTTGGTGGTCTCAGGTTCACGGCATGTCCTAGCAGTAGGAAAAACCCAGGACACTCTGGAGAGAATGTGTCTTATTGCTGAACTGAAGATATCAATATTAATAGTTTATATATCAGAAACATTACTTATTACTTCCATGTAATGAATTACTCAAAGTTTTACAATATATAATTGCTTTAATTGTATATAATACATTGGTTTTCTGCATCTTAGTACATTATCAGTGTTCTGTGCCATCAGGTTTGTTACATAGAAAATGTCTAAATGTGTGCTAATGTTTAAAATGACATAAATCTAGTAAATGTGTTCATAAGTAAATATATTCTGATTATAAACTGAGGACTATGTACAGTGAGTATTTTTTCACAGATAACAGGGAGTCCAAAAAGGACAACTTTAACTCGGACTAATATATTCCCAAGCATGGTTATGGTGGGATAATTCAGAAAAGAAAGAAAGAAATGATAGAGAGGAGCATAGAAAAGTAATGATGAGTTCTCCGGAATTATTGACTTTTACTTTCGAACCATGCACAACCCTTGTGTTGTCTCTGGGTCAAGGTGAACAACAACACAAGGGATACCACAAACACTTTTGTTTTCGGGCCCTTGAGTCAACCTGACATTGAGATAACACAAGGTTTAAAACAATTTAAAAATCAAATTAGGAAATTTAGCAATAAACGAAAATAAACTTGTAGTAACTTTCCGATGTTCTGGTTCCTTGGGATAGTGATAAATAGTTTTAAATTGCACAAAACAATTAGATCGACCCAGAAGCACTAAAAAAAACACCACCCATGTGTATGCATCAAGTAATCTGGCAGTAATCCCACTTCAAATTTAATCAATGAATTTCCTTAATCCAATTATTCTGTGAATTAAAACAAAGTCATGGACTCGTCTGTTTGCTCTGTATTCAGACTGCAGGGGGTCTCACAGGTGGTCCTCAGATGCGTCTAGGATTTCAGGACCAGAGATGTGAGCAAAATCTGACTCAATTTAAAGTCAATCTCAAGAAGAATTTAGGATTATTTGGTGTTTTCTTTGAGAGTTTTCCCTTTTTGGATTATTTGATGGCTGCTGTGATTTGAGTAGAGAATCCAGTAACAAATCCTTTAGGCCTGACTTGACTAGATGTTCCCTCAGCCTGGGTCAAGCAGTCAGGACTTTCACGAAAAATTCTGACAGGTTGGTTGAGCTCCTGTTAATCTATTAGGTTTCTTTTTTAACTGTTTACTAATGTTAGTCTGGCATCCTTTAGCGAAACAGTTGAAACATGAATCAATAAAGTCTGAGGCAAAGTGAAACTTCAATTGAATTTTAAGTTTTTTTTGGCATTTTCCATTACTTTGATATGTCCTTCTGTTTTTCATGATAGTGAAAATGTTTTTGTCTTTTTTAACACCTTCTTCATATTTCCATTGTAAATGGCACAGTATTGAATATCTTCTTGGGTACTTGGGTCTGTTTTAATATCCTGGCAACCCTAGTATGAGCAGAAACCTCCTTCTGAGAGGTAGCGTTTAAATAATGAGCACTAGCTCAGCTGCTCTGCCAACTGATATTTCCAAGAAAGTTGAAACCAAATCATGTCACGGGATGTTGAAAAGTTCTTCTCTCTTATAAATTATCGGAGGGGGGAAAAAGGAAATAAAAAATGGGGAAAAGCAACTTCCAACAGCTGTTATCGCCATCTTGAATCAACTTCTGGTAAATTTAAAGTGTGGTTTTTACATGAGAATCTGCTTTAAATCACTACTGAGCATTTGTCTTGGATTCTTGAATATAAGAGCCAGGGTTTGGTACCGTAAGACATATTTTTAGGGGTAGGGCTGTAGCGATGCACTAATCCCCCAATACTATTCGATGTGATACATTTAGGTCACGTTATACGATTTGATAGAATATGTTTTGATACATAATTTTTGGAATTATTTTAGAGGACAGAGATTTAAAGAGACATATTGTGATTATTCCACTCCCTTTTGGTGAATGAAGATAATTTTGAATTGCCAAAATATGCCCAAACATCAGCTTCAAAAGTCAAATGTATCCTCTCATCCTCTGTCATCAGCGGGACGTAATGGCTGCTGCTATAGTTTAATTGCAGAATCCGGTTAATATTTGCATGTCAATTGTAAATAAAAAAATCAAGTTATTTTATTTGACACACACTTTATTGAAATATAAATAAACAAAAATATCTATGACAAAAGAAAAATACGATATAAAAGCCAAAATATATATTGTATTATAGTAAGAAAAATATTCAAACACTGCTGTTGAAAAAAGATACAGTAATGCTGGAAAAAATTTAAGTGTATCCATTTTTTCTCACACCTTTACTAATAAGAAATAAAATACAAAAATGGGGGCTTTGCTGCTAAAAACGAGAATAATTTAAACGTAAAAAGTTACTTTAGAGAATCCTGTGTAAAACGATCGGCCACTAGGGGTCGCAGCAAGAGAAGAAATGAAACTTTTATTTCATCCCAAAATTACATTCGGTCCTTTCTGTTTGTATTAAATTATGTTTTAAACAATACACCTTTTTTTTAAATTATTAAAGGGATATTTTACAGGAAAGTACACTTTTTTTTAATAGTTTTTTACCTACTGTATAATAGAATAATTTATTAAGCCTACTCCGTTATGAAATAATAACTTACCTACAATAATATACGTTTTTTGGGGGGGGAACCAACTCACCTAGAAGTCCCTCAAACTGCTCGATGGCCAGCACCGCGTTGTCCTGCGTGCTGTGGTGGAGGTGGTTGGGCATCTTGGTCATGTTCCAGGGCATGGACCGACACAGCGGGATCCGCACCGGCTCGCAGGAAGCCGCCCTGACCGCCACCGGCCAGAAGGCGTAGCTGACGGCCATCAGACACACGCGGAGGCTCGGCAGGAGCATGACGGCAGCTCGCTGGGTTCTGGAGGAGCAGAGGAGTCTCTCTTAAAGTTCTGGAGGATGTTCCTCGGGAGGAGCCACTGGCTTCTATCCACACCTCCCTTTCTTTTGCTGTACTCTTTCACCTCTGATCCACTCATCACATCTCAGTCTCCTCCCCCTTCTTACATTTCTTATTTCTTATTCCCACATTTCTTCCCCCCTCTTTATTTTCTCCCCTCCTCATCCTCCCCTCCACTCCTTCTCTGCTCTGCTTATTTTCCAGATTCCATTCAGATGAAAAGTAAACAGCAGTCAATCTGTTTTAGATCTCACTCGGTGTTTGTCATTATTTTGATTAACTTTTCGACTTTTTCCATTCCAGAGAAGACGAATGAAAAGTTGCATTAATGATAACATGCTGTCCAAGAGACCCACACAACTTGCACAAGTTGTGTGGCCGAAATGTTGAAGCTGTAAATAAGTACTCTTGCTATAAAAAACTATATTGAAATCTTCTTATTCATACCAGGATTGGGTCATATCTGTCTTTGTGCTGTTTTTTTAGCAATGAATATGCCAATAAATAAGTATATACATTTCCATTTATATACATGACATGCTCACTATTTACAATCTTTATTGACGCAAAATAAGCTATAAATAATAAACATTATTTGGGGATATAACACACTTCTTTCTTAGTGCCTCAACATATTGACTTGAGTGACTTGACCGGTTATATCCACGATCTTGGTCCTAAAGTTGGTGACTGTCCATGAGGTTAGGTCAATCTGGACCTTCTGGTCTTCAAGACTTTCTTCACTATAACGACAGACTATTACGGAGACCCATCAACCGACAAGGCTGTTCCATACTTGAACCTATAGCTGTTTTAGATTATGTTGCAAATCCACCTGTCAAGAGGGAAGGTCTTGGCCTAAGGTATAGCCATCATCAGTATAAAAGGTGATGAGACTTTGTGGCCACTAAACCTGAGACCCTCTTTGTCTGATGGCTAGAATGAATCTGAAAAGGTAGCCTTGGTGGAGCCCAACCCTCACTGGAAATGCAACAGTTCTTCAAACTTCAGGAGCACCTGAACTGGTTGCACAAACTTCCATAGACCTTCAAAGGACCTGCTGAGCGTAAAAAGCTAGTGCGACCAGGGCGAAAACCTGATCCAGATCCTCCAATTCAGTGCCCCTCGAACAGACCTTACCTAGTAGTTTTTGAGGTTGGACGAGCATGCTAGCCTAAACAGAACCATAGCCTTGAGATATTCCAGGCAGATCTCATCGCTAGGGCCTCTGAAGAGCTTCTACATCTCAGCCTCAGTCGTATGACTTTGCCTCGAGCCATCATGTCACCTTAAAACTACACCTTCCAACAAAGTCCCTGCTGAAGTTCCTTCACTGACTTTAGGGGCGACTTATGACTTTCATCACAACGTTCACTGGGCAAGATGTTCAACTTATGTTCACCACAAGATACATAGTTTGTCATGGGATAATAATTCTGAAATATGTAATGGATCCATCAAAACATCTAATCGATCTTCATCATCTTCAGGTCTTCAAGGGTTGTTGGGTTAGTAAGTTCATAAGTTGTTCTGCTGACCAGGTCATGACCATTACTGCAGATATTGAGTTGAGAGGATGATGTAGTATCCATGAATGTACAGTGACCAAGGGTATACAGATCTGTGTGTGTTTGTGTGCCTCCAACTGATACCACAGTTTTACAGTAACACAATAAATCCTGCTGTCAGATGCACGTTGTTTTCCTTTTTACTTTGCTATGGAAGTAGAAAAAACACTGGATTTATTTAACATTGAATTTTTACATTTAAATATTTATATATTTAATTAATTTTAAATACATATATGTATATATTTTACATTTAATGTGTTTGTGGTATCCCTTGTGTTATCTCTGTGTCAAGGTGACACGAGGCCTGAAAACAAATGTGTTTGTGTTATCCCTTTTGTTATCTCTGTGTCAAGGTGACCCGACGCCTGAAAACAAATGTGTTTGTGGTATCCCTTGTGTAGTCTCTGGGTCAAGGTGAATGACCTCCACCACTGCATTATGTATTAATGGATGCCAGGGAGGTTGTTTGTTGTTGTTTAATTCCTATACACATTGAATTTGACACTGAATTTATCCATGTATTGAAAAATAACGGTGCTTGAAATTTGACACAAACTTTCAATGAACTAATCGCATGATATTGTGTCGAGTCACGAAACGCGGGCTCCCTCTTGTGTTTGGCAAACATATAGCAGACTTTTTCAGTTTTAAAAATTGAATTATCACCGAGTCGAAAAGTAATGAATCGACCTCTGAAAGAGATCCATTAGCATTGAAAAAGAAAAGTGAGTAAGTCCTCCCCGCATATCAGTGGCATCTGAGAGGCGTCTATTGACGGGGAGCAGCGGGGTGTCCAGTTACTCACCTGCAGGTCAGCTTATCTCTGCTCGAGCTGCTCCACTCTTTGTTGTTTCCTCCTCTAGAACAGCATCTCGATTCACTGCAGGGCTTTCCTGGATGTGGTCCCACAAGAACTCTGCTGCTTTAGCGTTCTTCTTCACTTCAGGGGCCAGAGATGAGAGGGACCTGCTTCCACTTCTCCCACCACTGACCTCCTGCTGCTCAGAGGTGACGCCGCTCCATCCTCCATCAGAAACCAGACTGTGTCTCGAAGGAAACAGGTTTTTATACTGCATTTTGTTTTTCCATTCATGCATAAACTACTTTATACTCTCTTTATATAATTTAACCTCAACAATAGTCAGTTAATTTATTAGTATTATTATGAGTTTATTTTTATTTGTGCAGACTTTTCCTTGATTTTCTGGAACTCGGTGTTATCTTGATCTTTGAAGTATATATTTTATTGAATATTGTTTTGATATTTTAAACGCTTTGTGACCCTGGTCTGGAAAAGCGCTATATAAATACAAATTACTTACTTAGGTTAGGTTAGGTAGAACTTTAATGACCCCTCAGGAGGTCTCCTTTGGGAAATAGTTGTTTTTTTTTCCCAATTAGACACAGCAATACAGCAATTATTGATAGAAATAAAAATAAGAGCAAGAACAAAGAAAAATAAAGAGAAAGAACAAGATGATACAATCTAAGTCTAAAAACTGTAAACTTACTTACTTACTTACTTACTTAATCTGAAGTGTCAACTGTCCACTTAACCTGTATTTAAAAACACTTTAAAGTCAGTGTTGTCTAATACATATATATATTTTTATTCCAATTAGACACAGCAATACAGCAATTATTCATAAAAATAAAAATAAGAACAAAGAAAAATAAAGAGAAAGAACAAGATGATACAATCTAAGTCTAAAAACTGTAAACTTACTTACTTAAGTGTCAACTGTCCACTTAACCTGTATTTACAAACAAAAACTTTTACTTTAAAGTCAGTGTTTTATCTAATAATTTTTTTTTTTTTTTATTATTCCAGGCTATAGTTCATTGTCAGACATGCAGTCGCTGACCCAGGAGATCCAGAGTTTCTCTCGCGCACGTTTGAAGAAGCAGTGCACGCGCGTGACCTCGCTGAGCGGACGCCGCATCGTAGAAACCTGGAAGGGTTCCATCATCACCGTGGTGGAAGAAACCGCCGCTCCGGAGAGCAGTCCCGGTTACATACCCGACACTTCCTGGGACCTGCAGATCGGCACCGTGAAGCCCTACCTGCTGCTGGGTGAGTGGACCACATACACAGAGTACACTGTTTTACACTCAACCACCTATAGGTTGCAATGTTGAAATCAATGACGTTAAGAAGTCGTGACCTCATTTGTATCCTTAGTAAATACTAATACTACTAAATATGAGTGTTGTTTGTCTGTTGTGTTACTTATGTTTTGATTATTGTCACTTCTGCGAAGGAGTTCTTAGTGTTTGTCAACCTGCAATGTTTTTTTTTAAAGTTTCGTCTTTCTTCTTGTATGGACGCTCACTGCTGCTGCTGCTGCTGCCTATTACACGTCCTGTGAAAAAGTGACTTTTAAAAACACAACTTCTATATGATTTTGGTGGTAATAACTGTTGCAAGTAGAAGTTGTGTAGAAGTTGCAAGTGAAAAATAATCAATAAAAGTTTTAATAAATTCAGTAAATGTGGACAATAAGTTTAGCCAATTATACTAATAAAAATAGTTTTTGTCTAGCAAAACATAACATATATAATGCATACATGAAATACATTTCTATATCAATTTGTAACCTCTCTGTTGCACTTGGTGTGTGTGTTTGTGTGTGTGTGTGTGTTTGTGTGTTTGTGTGTTTGTGTTTTTGTGTGTGTGTATGAGCAGGTTCTCAAGATGCAGCACATGACTTTGCAACTCTCAGGAAGCACAAGGTATTTTCTTTATTTCTCCATGAACACAAATGCTTAACATTATAAATAAAAAACTTTTTTTAATGTCTAATTACACATTTTATTTTATTTTTTACTAAAAATGTAATCAACTTTCAACTTTTCAATTACTGATATGATATAAGGAAACATTTAGCAAAGAAAAACAAAAGAAAAAGCAAATTATTTTGTTCTTTAAATGGCACCTTCATTAAAAAAAATATTTATTTGTTTTCAATTTTATGGACACAGCAAATACACCTCCTGGGAAACGTATTGACCCTAAAAATATATACGATCCCTGTGACATCGTATAAAAGGACTTTTGATTTAATCAGCAAATGACAACAGAACATGGCTCTGACTTGTTTTGGAGTAATATATTTAATTTAAGTTCAACTAATGTGTTGATTTAAGTGTGTCTTAAATAGATGTTGGACTCTATTGTATCATCAGTATGTGTCTGTTTGTACAAAACTCTATTTTAATTGAAATATTTACATTAGAAAACGCTTTCCTGAGATGAAATCTTGTTTACCCTAAACACGCCCACTCCGCTGTGATTGGTCAAACACCAAGATGTGTCACCACGTCTCATTAATCCTCCAAGGGACTCATTGTATAAACAAAGCGAAGCGTGATTACAGCTGGCTGGAGGAGGAGTGAAGCCCATTATCACGTCATAATGGACTCTGCTCTCGTAACCTCTCGTTCGCTGAGGTTGAAGACGAGGCAGAAGTTTAAAACACGAGTTTGTGCTCAGGTGTCTCACATCCTCAACGTGGCCTTCGGCGTGGAGAACTTGTTCCCGGACCTCTTCGTCTACAAGACCATCAGCATCCTGGACCAGCCCGACACGGATTTGACGGCCCACATCCAGGAGTGTTGTGACTTCATCCGTCAGGCTCGATCTGAGGTAACACGGTTCCCCTCCACTTTTTTCTGACCTGACCCAACCTGAGCCTGAATAATACATCCTTCACCTCCTCATGCTTTATTCAGTCGCACAAAGATCGCCTCTCAGTGTCATACAAGCTGGTGGGTACCGGGGCTAACCTCAACTTGACACCGCACACACACACACACTGACACACACACTGGCACACACTGATGAGTGTCATTAGTGTAGTTAGAGCAGAATAAGTACACTTATATCAGTAATGTGAGCGTGTAGTAATTATCTATCTCAGGTACACATGCAAGAGTTGTGTTTGTGTTCTTTGAGATCCAGGAGTGTTTCAGTTGTTCTATGATCATCAACGTTGATTGTCTCACATATGCACTTCCCAGTATTGCCGCTAGGTGCCGCCAAACAGCAGCGTAAAACGGTAAAACACGCCAATTCTGAAGGTGGTGCGAGTTACATTTGTGCCTCCTTTCAGTCCTGTAGCCAAATTATTCTGTGTACCATTGTTAGTTCATGTGTGCCAAGGTGAGTGAAATGACCACAAGAAGATTGAAGAACTGACTACACAGCGTATGATTGTCACCTCTTGGATTAAAAACATTTAAGATACAATTCTATTCATTTTACATTCTTTTTATAGCCATTGAGCACAATTTCTTGCCAGATTATAAACATGTTGGAAACTCATAATCTGTTTGATTTCTAGCCTGAAAATTACAGTTTTCTAAAACATCAAAAACTTTCTTTATGAATGAAACATGAGAAACAAAGTGTTTTTAGTTTTTTCATTCTTAGAGGAGCACTCTATATCCAAAATTTTAATGCAGCGACTGGAGCTCAGTTGTCCTCATCTTCATATTTGTCCAAAAAGATACTGAAAAAACTCCAAATACCTTCAAACTGCTCGTCTTGTGTTGAAGCCTCGACATGAGGAACTATTAAAAAAAAACTGTAACAAGTCTGTATTTTAAGATGGTTGTTAGCGGACGCTGCTAGGCCGACATCCTACACTGACAGGAAGTAAATATTGCGTAAATATCTACTGTCTAAACTGTAAGCAGCATCTGCAAAAAAAACAAGCTTAGAATACAGAAGTGTTCAAGTTTTTCTGGAACAATTCCTAATGTTGAGGCTAGGAAAACAGTACAGTGGCATTCGGATGTTTTTAAGTGTATCTTTTTGGACGAAGACAACATAGGCATTTTTATGGATCATCTTACCAACATTAGCATTAATCACTTTCATTTTTGAACCATACGGCAGGCCACATAAAATGAGTTGACAGGCCAGAATTGAGTTTGATGGATGTTGCTGGCCACTATACTCCAGAAAGGCGTCATATTGACACATTATAAATTTTCTATTTTATTTAAATATCAGTAGAGCTGATACATTCAAACCATTAACAACAAATTACTGATTGAATGAACATTATAAATCTAAACGATGGGTATTCTTTTTTGTTTGAAAATCTTGCCCTTTCTGAAATGTCAGAGCCACATTTGAGTGATTGAAGCCAAGCATTCAAGCAAAACCCGTTTGTGCTGCATTTGAGAGATTCTCTCTGTAGTTGGATTTAAAAGGGGTTGATGTTCTTTCCGACATAAATGTGCCTTAAAGAAGTTTGTTTTGTCTCTAAAGTTGTGCGTGAATAAAAGTGGATGTGACGCAGCCGAACACGTTATTCTCAGTATTAATAATTGATCTTATTATCCTAAACAATCCTGTCTTCCAGAAAGGCACTGTGCTGGTCCACTGTAACACCGGAGTGTCCAGAGCGCCAGCCGTGGTCATCGGTTACTTGATGTCTTGTGACCACGAGTCCTTCAACGCGGCGCTCTCCAGCGTCAAGTCCGCTCGGCCCTCCTCGTGTCCCAACCCTGGATTTATGGAACAACTGAGAAACTTCAACAAAATTTAGTTTAGAAGTTTAAACGTTTTTGTTTTCTTTTCGCTAAATCATATCCATTGAATTGTTAATTTAATTTATTGGTATCTTTTGCTGTGATTTTTTTAATGATTTAAAGGAGGATGTAAATTATTTTGGTAAGCTGTGGATTGGAAAATAAATGCAAAATATTAATGGATCTAAAAAAAAAAACTGTTTTCTTTTTAAGTCATCCTTTTAACACTTTTCTTTGCAATAATCTTCACAGCTTGATACTTTCTTGCAGCTCTTTCTTCACCCTCATCGCACGTCTGCCTTCTCGGTTAATCATTTAAAGCTTTATCATGGACACAAATACAAATGTGTCCAAATAACCTTTATTATTAACACAAGAACATGCCTGTGGGATTTTACGAAAAAACAATCTTAAATGTCTCAATTCAAGAGACAATTGCAACAACAAAAAATGCTTAAAACGTTGATCAGTCGCATGGTTGAATAATAATAAATAATTATAATTGTAATTTTATAGAAAGTAAAATAGAGATAGGAGGAAGAGTAATGAAAAGAAAGACAAACACAAATACAGCGGAAATGTGTTTAAATGTGCCGTCTCCTTTGAGCAATTGTCCATAAAACTTGGATATTTCTTCCTTAACAAGACCTCTGGTTAGATTCACCACATTAACAACAAAGCACACTTGTTAGCATTAAAGCTAAGGTTAAAGCTAACACAACAGTAAAATAATAAATGTCAAAACTCAACAGTAACATCCATTTTGTACAAGCATTTGTTTTATTTTAATCATTTCACTGTTTTGATGCATGAATGTCATTAAAAATATTTGGATATATATATATACTGTATATATATAGATATATATATCTATATATATATAGATATATATATATTTATATATGACATTTGATATCCTGTAGTTTCAATTCACAACACTTTTCCAGTCATGTAGTTCATTTTCATGATTGTAGTTCTTTAGTTTAGCCACTAGGTGGATTAGTTCTTATAGTATAGTTATAATAACAGACTGCAGAACAGATATTGAACGATTTTTATAATTGTTAAATATAGATCGCTGTGCCTGTCTCTCGACCTTCTTCGCTCAGTTACTCCCACCTAGTGGCAAAAATGAGTATCGCTTTTTAAGTAAACGAGGTAAGACAACAACATAAATTAGATAAAATGCTGATAAGACACTCTCACTCTGGGATTAATGATGCACGGTGACAAACCTTGATGCTTGACCAATCACAGAAGAGCTGCCGTGGTTGTGGTAAACAGGATTTCATCTCCAGAAAAAACAAACGCCTCAATAAAAAACATGTTTTCTTTATTCTTTACCATATATTCTTCCATGTCTCCAGGCTGGACTTTACGCTGCTGTGCAGCGAGTTTCTGACACCATCTCTAACAAACCAGGTTTGGTTGGCAGAAGGTCCACAACCCTTGATTAACACACCCTGACATATACACACTCATCTACACAAAAACAAACAAACACTCCTAACACAGTTGGGTTTGTTTAGCCAAGATTTGAAAGCATGTTTATTGTTTTTTATATGGAAGTATATCACTGCCATTACAATATTGAATGGTTGAAGTTAACTTTTTAAATGTTGACATTTAAACAATTCAGAAATAAATAGTTTAAATTCTATTTTTTTTTTAAAATTTATTTCTTAGCCTTTTAAATTCAATATTAAATTGGTATTGTCTGTTGGCACTATTATACCAGAGGCTTTTAAATTGAATTTAAAAGGCTACAAATTGAAAACGAGTTAATCGAGAAAATGTGTTTTTGTATTTTAATGTAAATGTTTTTTTTGTTATTAGGATATGAAAGTGTATGTGTAAAAAAAAAGTTTGATTTATTTGGAATACAATCTAATGTTATAATGAAATATTAAAAAAACAAAAACAAATTGGACCCTTCAATATAGAAATTCAAGTATTCAATTGTTTAAAAAAAGAGAAAAGCCTATAACAATTCTGAAAATCCAAGTTTGAACATCTGAAATGTTAAATTAAACCATTCGATATTCAGATGGAACTGATATACTTCCATATTTACGCCTAGAAACAACAGGGCTCGTCCTCCCGTGAGCACAACACACACCAGCAAATGAAAACAAATTACTGATGTAATGCGTTAATCGGGCTCTAGGGGCACCAGCGGGGCTTCTCACTGTCTGACACCTGACTGAAGATTTTTGTTTTTTTCAATTCTTGTTTTTTGAGACACATTACATCATCACTCACTCACAGGAAAAAAACTCCTTTTATGAGTGATGGAAGATGATGGCTTTCCAATCTATTAGAAGAGAAAATAAGAGTCAGTCAGCTGTAGGATTCCATCACTCTTAGCAACGGTTTTGGAGTTGCCAGGGAAACACAGCGCAATGTTCTCTGCATCTCCTTTGTCCCTCCATTGCTCTTCCTGCTTTTTCCTCTCTCTCTCTCTCTCTCTCTCTCTCTCTCTCACTCACTCCATCCTGTCTTTATTGCCGGTCCTCCCGGTGTTGCTAGGGACTTCGAGTCGTTCGTATCAGGAGCATGGAGTGGAGGAACGACCTTTGACCCCGAGAAATCGACCTTCAAGAAGCGTCGTTCGTTGGCGGGGTTTGGGCTGATCCTCCAGGAAGTTTTTGGATGAAGTTCTGCAGGACCTCACTTGAGGATAGCGTTTCCATGAGGGCGTGAGGCGCAGGGGGGAACTTCCAGTAAACTTCGACGCAGCGTTCACTCCATCATCCGGTGACATGGAGGGCGAGAGGGAGGTGGTGGAAGTGGAGGTGCGAGATGTGGCGGAGCAGGGACCCCCGCAGGGTGGAGGAAGAGGAGGAGGGGACATGAACTACGACAAAGAGTTGCGCCAGGAGTTGAAGCAGACCCTCGTCGAGGAGGAGGAGGAGGAGGAGGAGGAGCAGCGGGCCGAAGAAGAAGAAGAGGAGAAGACCCGGGAGAACATGCAGGCTGCAGATGAAAGTCAAGACCACCCGGAGGGGAGTCCAGAGCCGGGCGACTCGAGCGGGATGATGCTCCCACGGTCTGACCAGGAGGGACGTCCAGACGTCCAGGTGGAGGAGGACTTTGTGGACCCCGTCAACCACAACAACCAGGTCCTCCTGCGGCTTCGAGGGATGTGAGTAGCGAGCGTTTTTTTTTTTACTAGTTGTGACGACTTGTTTCCTGCAGACGGACGTGCCTTTGTTGCTGTGGTGATGTCGGCACAGACACCGGCTGCAGCATGTGTGTGTTTATGTGTGTGTGTGTGTGTGTACGATGTTGGGAAGGTTACGGCTTCAGCTAGGTGTCCCGTCCGGTGATGAATGCTAACCAGCTAAAGGCAAGGACAATTACCACATCTGTATAATTGGAGGCTTGCAGCTGCAGATGTGAGAGAGCCCGCCTTCTCGCGCTCGCCTGTTGCCATGGCGACTGTGCAGCGTTGTGATGCAGCAAACTCTGCAGAGATCAAGACGGGAGAGTCGAGAAGGGAGCAGAGGACGGAGAGAAAACTCGTAGATTCTGATCTCCTGTTTCACACTTTTAAGTCGGATGGTGAGAGCGTAGACAGAGGTCGGCTGTTATTTTGATGATTAAAATGAAGCATTTTTTCAAGTAAACAAAAACAAACATGACATCATCCGCCTGATGCTTTGATAAGGAAAATCCTCTTCTTGTTTTTTGGAACAATGGCCTGGTTTACCCTTGAAATCTCAATCAACCTTTGTCTCGTCCTAATGAATTACTGGGCTGCACACACATCACTTCACTCCTCTTGAGTGGAGCAGCGCCAGGATGAAGTGGATAAGATGTTAGAAAAAATAACCCACTGGCTAATTTGAGGACGAGCTCTTACAGCCCCTGTTGACCAGCTGCTACACTTGTATGGGCTTCTAACTTTTCTTCTCTATACTTGATTGGAAAACAAAAACATTTTTCCAATAAGGCTAAATCATCTTTTTCAAAACACCTCAAAACTTAGAAACGATGAAGTACAAAACAGTCACAAAAAGGACGACTTATTTGACTGACTTTTTGACCTTGTTTTTAGAAAGAAAATGTTGAGATTGTTTCTTGTGTTGGTAGTTGCGCTGCTGACTCTTCAGACCCTGACCAACCAGTGGTCGTCTATTGGTCGACGTTGCCTTGCGAATACTTGTAACCAGCGGGAACAGGTACTAAAAATAGTATCTGCTTCTACATACCATGCTGGTGGAAACACAAAAAGTAAAACAGGGTAGAGTCGAAAGAAGTATGGATCAAAGACAAGAAAACAATAGTCTCAGGGTCTCCACCCTGGTCTTCTACTGGTGGGACCTACCATATAATTTATTTTAATTAACCTTTACTGAACCAGATAAAATTTGAGATCAAGATCTCTTTCCCATGAGCCACCTGGCCAAGAAAGGAAGCACAACAACAACTGAAATATTAAAGTGCAACTAGACAAACATAAAGTGCAGAAGTTGTGGTCATGATAACAATTTAAACGTTCAGTCGATTAACGTTCGCAGTCTTTAGTGCATGAATGCTCCTCCCCAGATGCAACACTAATAGACTCAGGGACTCATTCATTCCTCGTGCTATTAGATTGTTTAATTCTGAATTTAGGGGCAGGAGCGGAGTGAAAAGATGATGTTATTCTATTCTTTGTTAATCTTTGTATCCTTTTTCCTTTGTATCCTTTGCTTTGCGTTATTTCCTTTCCTTTTGATCTATGTTCTTTATTTCGATCTATGTTCTTTATGTTTGCACTTTGTCATCCCTTGCACTTTGTTCTTTTGTTTGCACAAAGGGCAAACTTTTCTGCCTTCGGCATGTTTACAATGTCATTGGAACTATGGCTTCTGGTCCGTTGAATAAAAGGGTTTGAATAAGTAGGAACCAAGTGGAGAAGAGCTTTACAGACCAGAATCAGCGTCTGTTTGGCGTCCTGCAGATAAAGAGGGCATGTAAGCTGCACAGTTCACATTGTTGGGTGAGGTGATTATCCCTTATCTCTAAGGGAGAACCCAGCCAACCTCAGGAGAAATCTAATTTCAGCCACTTTTCCCCGCTGACCTTGTTTTTTTGGTCCATACTCAGTTATCAAAAATGGTGGGAGTTTCCCGCTCAGTCAGAATGGCCCATTGGTCACAACTAAAGAATGGCCTATTGATCCCTATAGACTATTTGAAAAGTCAATATTCAGTTATTAAAAAATGGTAGCAATGTGTCAGTTAGTCAGAATGGCTCATTCTGGACTATTGATCCCTATGTGGAACTTGATTGACCTGAGGAGTCAACCAGATGGCAGCAGGCCGAGCGGACATTCCCATAGTTTCCCTGAAGCAGGTATGTTTTCAAGTAAGGGCTACCAATGACCTTCCTTATTGTCATCCTGTCCTCAGCATTGAAGCATACTGTGGATTGCAAGTTCCTAAATTCCGTGAAACTTAATTTTGTCTTTAATGGCTTTAGAGTCCGGTTATTTTCACGAGCGCCCGATCTGTCGGTGACATCATCAGCATTAATGATGTGGTTGGTCGGGGGTGAGTCAGCGAGCTGTCACGGAGTATAAGGCGTGCAGGAAAAGGGGGCACAAGACGCACTCTTTCCGAGTGTGAACGTAGCGCCGGGGCCGGTGGCTCCGAGTCCCACTGACTGTGGGCAAGAGTGCATTTTCACAGTGCATAGATCTTTTCGTTTACCAGCTGGCTGGGTGCTATGCGAAGTGTGAGGGCTATAGCTGTCTCGGATTAAACTGTGTTTGGTTTTTTTTCAAGAGGACAGATGTAGTGGTGGCCTGTGCTAGAGACCAAAAGAACAGGATACGACGGCTCTCGTTGCAGCTGTGCTGAGACCAAACACTCACACTGCAGCGTTTTTAGTCTATTATTCTAGATAATAGCATCGACGCTGCCTTACAGAAAAATGACAAAAAGTTGCTGATTGGATGACGATGCTTCATGAAAGAGTTTCCTAATTTTAAGAGAACAAAAGATGGTGCCCTCGGTTTTAATTCATAACCCCACCACAAGCAACTGCAGATACTGCCAGAAGTTTGAAGCAGCTGATGCTGTATCACGATACAGCTTGAAAGGCCACTAGATGGCACTCTCAGTGATAAAGGATGACAGGTGTCATTGAATTACTAAAGCAAAGCCAAAGATATTAACTAGAGAGTGCCATCTAGTGGTCTTTCAAAATAAAGACTCTGTATCTCGAGGCCTCATCAACCCATCACTACTGGTTATCGTGTGCTAAGGTTAGCGCCGTGCTAATGTTAGCACTGTTTGGAAGGTAAATAGAAGTCACGAAAACATCTGTGTTTGTTTGTCAACACTGAGAAGCCCTCAAGGTGTGTTTTTTTCTCTGGTGAGATGTTTGAGTCTATGAGGAGGCACTTAGAAGAGTGTAGTCATCTAAGTGTTTGCCAAAAACTAGACACAAATTAGATTAGTGCTTGTGAGTGTCGGATGTATATAAAAATACATTTCTAATTCTTACTTACTATAAAAAATATGAAACATTAATAAAAGTTAGATTATTATTCTCAACAGGTTTAAACTGCTTAACAATAAGAAGCTTTCACTTCAAAAACAAAAATGATATAATGATCAGACTTTATTTTATTTATTTTGTATGTTTAATGGTGGAAAATGGAGTAAACAGTACATCCTAAAATGTATACAAAGGCTATATTTAGTTTAAACTATGGGATCATTCTATTACTAACATGCTAACAGTAGTTTAAACAACTATTAAAAGATGTTTTTCACACTGGAAGTAAACTGAGTCATCTGGACAATCAACACATTTTCATCAACAGTGGTGTCGTCTTGACAGCAGGATGAATGACGGCAGGTTAAGAGGCTCGTGATAGCAGACAGACCATAGCTTTTACGTCAACATTTAGACAACTTGTTAGGTCTCAAACAGACGAAGTGTATTTGGTACAGTCATAATTGGTTCACTGTTTGTTTTAATAGATTCAAAACTATACATAGATCTTTAACCTTTTACTTTTTCTTATTGCCTTTTGTTTGTGTCATATCGTTTCGCTGTGTTTGTTGTTCTTCTTGTGCTTGAGTTGTGAAGGTTTAAACAATGGTCAGTCAGACCCTGAAGCGGACACTGAGTGGTCTGGTGAATTTTGTCACAGAAATATCCCCCCCCTGCTGGTGGAAACTAAAGGTTGCAGGCACCTCTTGAGACAAGCCTCTGTTTAAAACAATAAATGACTGTTTAAGGACAATTTAGTCCTATATATACACGTCTTTTGATCTGACACAATCACAAATCTAAATAAAAAAAAAAAGCTATTTTTAGTTGGGATTTAAACATAGAAGCATTAGATTAAATAATAATTAATTCATCTGTCAACAGCACCAATTAAGCTTCATATTTTTTCATATTAATAACATTATATATCGGTGCAGCTGGTGTTTTATTCTTGGGGACCATGGTGAGTGTTTGTGCCATCCTGGACCGACACTGCTGGTGCGTCTGATTTCAGCACATATGAGTTGGACAACAGAACCAACAAACACATAAGTAGCTGTCTGGCAGGAGCGGCTTCAGTCAACAGACCTAACAGCTTCTTGTGCCGATAACCAGTTGGCGGACAAACAAAAGAGTGAATGTGAACAAGAAATTTACCGACAGGAGAAAAAAAAAAAAGTGTCTTGGCAAATGTTTGTGTTTTATCATCCCGGCCCAGAGTCATCCAGCAGTTTCTGCTTCTTTCTGTTTTTCAAACATCAGTTCCCTCTGAGACAAACCATGTCGTGTTAACCCAAACACCAGGACAGGGAAGACACTTACCACCACCAAGTGTTGATGGACTCTTTGCTTACTGAGCGGGTTTGTGCTTGAGGCTTTGGCACTGGAACCCGGTTCAGGATGTGTAACGTGCAACAGCATCACTTTCGACCCGTCAAAGGATTCGACGTGCGATCCGTCCAATTAGCAACAAGCCTTGTCACGGCGCTTGTAATTATCGTTTACCCTTCAGGGCCACCCTAGTGCGTGACTCATGGAGCCCATTACTGTAGAAGAAGCAGTGGCCTTGTGCTACTTGATGAGTAACTACACACTTCTATACTTGGTTTCTACAAACGGCAGACCTTGATCCAGATCCAGTCTTTGATGATCATGCAGTGTTGTCCTTGAGCAAAGCTATTTATGCTCCAATAAATGCTATGAAAGGAGAATACAAAGTTGGGTTGTTTTTTTTAAGGTTTTCTCAGCCGTTCTAAACAGTTGGCGGTGTGCTCTACGAAAACCTTTGAAACCAGACCCCTCCGAATTTTATTCCAGGACCCACCCAAGGAGATCAAGAAAACATCCATGAGATCCAAGCTTGGAAACTTTGGGTTTATCCTTGGAATATTTTTGAACCCATTTTCCGAAACAGAAAAATCTGACAAAACACTTTTGGTCCTAGATTTATGCATGTTTCAAAAATGGTGTGTAATTGTACATTATTGTTTTGAATTGTCTTTTTTTTTTACACACACAGAGAGTCAATACATGAATGTTTGAATGACCATTCTTTTTTTTGTCTTTGTTTTCAGGCAGAAGTACAAGAACACATCACAGAGGTGAGTCAATCTAAAAGAACATTTACAAGTGCACCTACTGAGATGTGTTACCGTCTCGCGTCATTACATACATCACTGGTAGCCATTATCTCAGGCATTCTATTAGGCGCTACTAGTTACTGTCGCTATGAAACAACGCAATTGCTTTTTCCTTCTCATCATCTCTACTATTGTTTTCTCAGGTACCATCTTTCTGTTACAAAGCATTTTTTATTGTCTCCTGGACTTGAGATGACCTGGTGTTTCTTTCTGAGACCTTTTAAAGTTCCTGTTTTTGTGAATAAGCGCCAGAGTTACAGTACTCCCTCGCCATATCGTGGGTTAATATCACTGTTACGAGATATTTATTTGCATAAAACTGTAAAACTGTATCATGATACAGATGCTGTATCGTGATACAGTTTTAAAGGCCACTAGATGGCACTCTCAGTTAGAGTTCACACTTTAGTTGGCACCACAAGCAATTGGAGCCTTCCACTAAGTTCTATAGTTGTGTTGAAATACATTTATAAGTTTGCAACGACATGTACAAAAAAAAGGAAAAATCTGAATCTCATCATTCTAAAAGTCGGCTTTATTTCAATCCTCATTTTCATATTTTACTTAAACAAAGAGAAAATAATAGAAATCAGATCTGGTTTAAAGTCACATATTTTAGTTATAAACAAGTGAGAAAGTAGAACACTTTACCTACCTGACTGAACTCTCTCTGAAGCCCAGAGCTGCTGGTTTGTTGTTATATCTTCGTTGCAATTGTATGAGCCATTATTTATCTTACTCCAAAGGTTAATATTCTAAAGATCGGGGTGGCGTTTACTTCTTCAGAGACCTGGCACAGAGACACTTACACATTTCTCTCTCATACAAGTAGTGAATACATACAATCAGTGAGATAATAATGTTATATGTAAAGTAAATTCCATAAACTTTTGCCCAGGACTTCACCATCAAAACCCCCACAAACCAATGTATTCATGCATTCTCCCATCTTTTGTAGATTTCTCTAACAAGCTCTCTTAAAACTTTCAATATATGTGAATGGTCTGTGTTAATGCTTCCCCATTCAGTCTCCTGGCATCCATAAAAAGAGATTTTTTTCCCCCTACATCTTCCTCTCTGCCGCTGAGAGACCTTGCAGATGGATCGTGCAGAAAAACGCTAGGTCGCGTCTAGAAGTGCTGCTAAGGCTAGCGTCGCGGCCGGCTGTCAAGCAGAAGGACGGCAGCAGGGACACGAACGATGAGAGGAGAGGAATCTGTCGGCACGACAACGGGAAAAAGTTAATTTACACGTCAGTCGTGGATTCAAATCAAGCTCTTCCTCACGCACTGATGATGCTCGGCCCTGAAGTCCGGCTCAGAGCCGACCCGCGGAGGAGCCATGATTTGAGTTCGCCGACCGGGCGCTGAAGGAGCCGTCAGAATTCCTGCTGCCTAATTCGAGGCTGACGGAAAAAGGGGGAATCAGCATGCCATGCCCCGAGGCAGACTAACCCACCATCCCGACACGGGAGGGGGGCCAATGGCTTTCCTGTCACCGCTGTGAATACAGATAGCTTTGAGGCCTTATTCTTCTCATGGGGCTTTCCTGTTGAGTCTAGATGGACTCTTTATGTTGTGATCAGTATTTACTGTACATCCTTGGTCTTCATCTCAACTGAGGGGTCACGGGACTTCCCGGGGGAATTACTTTACAACCAATAGATCAAGGCGTAGCATCTATTTTAGGATACAAATGAAGAAATTGACCAAACAAGACACTCATGATTCATTGAGTAGTAGACAGTGCTTTTTAAGAGCTTTTTAAAGAGAATCTGCAAAGTGTTTTTATTGAAGTGTAGTGACAATTCTTGAAATCCACATCCAAATGACCTTTAAGAATGATGGGTAATGATCATCATTTGTATGCAGATGTGGAGCAGTGTGGACTAAAGTGCCCTCAGGTCATGTGACACGTACTGATGAGTACTATAGAGGTCCAAGATCAATTGAAGAGACACTTAAATCGACACATTAGTTGCCCTTTAAGAAATAGGTTGTTCACAAGCAAACTGGTTCTTTCAAGTGAACAACACTAAATGTCTCATATTTAGCTGAAATGGAAGGAGGGACAGAAATCAATACTGAGAGAAATTTGCAAGATAAGTGACTACATGATAGAAAGGAATATTGGACAAAAACAATGTCAGATCTGGACTCTTTTCACAATGCAAGTACATCTTATCAAGCCGTTTCAATAACAACCAGCAAACTGGAAAACTCTCCAACATAAAGTTTTCATGGACATTTTTCGACTAAAATACATGTTTATTAAGTATAATCTTCATCAATATATTCATCTCAGGAGGACAAGAAGTTATTTTGGTGGTTAAAATGTTTTAAAACCAAAGTCTTCTGTCCAAGGTCAGCAACTTTATGTAAAATAACTCAACGAAAAGTTGCGTTGATTTACCCAATATTAAATGTTAAGATAAACCAAGCCTTCAATGCAAATATTTAACTATTTACTGTTTAGTCAAAGGCTGTTGTGAAAGTCTGACTTTAAATTGTATTAAGATAAAGTAATGTAAAAAAAATATTTTGCAGATTACAGGGACTGCTTGAAGACAAAGGACCCTTACACATATTTTTGGGTGGAAAAAAAAAGATGATGCATTTCTCCTCTTTTTTCCATCGCAGGAAGGAGACACCATTTTGACACCACTGACTGTTACCAGTTATCAGTCGTCAACCATCTTCAACTACTTAGCTTAGAGCTTATAGCTTAGAAGACCGGATATTGCTTTAAATTAAATGTCAACCATCGACGAATGGATACCAAGAACGAATCCCCTTGTTATCTTCCGTTTGGTGATTGAAAAAGCTCTTTATATACAGTTCACCAGATCCATCACTTCCTTCATAGTGGCAGGATATTACTGTATCTGGTTGACCAAAAGTCCCCCGAAATCGTTTTTCTTCATGACGTTAGGAGTTGTTACCATGGCAACTGCAAGTGATTTTATTTAGTTTACAAGACGGTGATTGGTTGCTATGACAATGGCAGTAAGGCCGTCGCCAGTTGAGTCTAATTCAGGGGTGGGGAAACTTTTAGACTGGTGGACGACACAGTGTTCTGAAATTTGACAGGGCGGCCAGATAATTCGCAAATTGATGGAGAGTTAAACTATTTTTTCCAAATATATATAAAAACCATTGTATAAAAGGCTATGGAGTTTAGCAGGCATTAAAGAATACAAATGTCAGTTTATCGAGAATACAACCAAATTCCCAACTGCTTTTATTTCCCGATGGTAGATTAACTCGTGTGCAATTTAAATGGGAACTGTGCTGGTGGTCTCCCATTTTCGGGGTTGGTTTTGTCGTAGCGAATCTCAGGATAGATCAGAAGATTACTCCGGCTTTTTTACACTGAGTCAATAACCAAACCTCCCTGCTAGCCGCTTTTTTTCTCTAGATTTCGCTTGACAATTCTCCACCAGGAGATGATTATCAGACCCGAAAGGGATGTTTTATCATTCCTTGTCGAGCACAAAAGTATTGCTGCGTTTTTCTCTAAAATCATAAAGAATCATCTTGTCAGGCATGCTGTCTGAGTGGGTGCGGGACAAAGCAGTGCCCACCATTAGGACAAAACAAAGGATAAATCATGTCGTTGTCAATCTTGTCATTTGGCTCAGGCATGGAACATTAAAGCTGTGGAGAAGACAGTTTTATTTGTCAACTGCAGTTAAGAAAAAAACAATCTTTTGTGATTTGAAAACAATATATGGTTCTCACAAGCATGTCCACATAAGTGGTCCAAATGTGTTAAACCCTTGTGTTATCTCCGGGTCAAGGTGACCCGGTGACTTGAAAGAAAAACATTAATTTTTCGGCCACCGAGTAAACCTGAGATAGTTGGTTGTCCTGAATAGTCTTGCACTTGCGAAACGTGCTTAAATATATACACTTTTACCTTTCAAAGTGTATTGTTTACTCTGATCTTAACCATTCACAAAAGGCACCAGGAAAAGCCTTTTTTTTTAGAATCCCTTATTAGTCCCGCGAGGGGAAATTCAGCCATTCACACATACTGATGGGAGTAGGCTGCACACTTGCGCCAAGTTCACCATCAGGAGCAATCAGGGTAAAGTGTCTTGCTCAGGGACACTACGACACAAGCTTGTCTGGAGCTGGGATTGAACCTGCAACCTTTTGGACTGCAGGCAACCACTCTACCATCTGAGCTATGTCACATCATTATGTATTTTGGGTAATGATGTGTCTTACCGTGTAGAGGCCACCAAGTGTGTGCTGAGTAATCCAGGATTCATTTCGTGAAGCGTGTAACGAAAAAGTTTCCCCAAACATAAGTACTTCAAGCACTTTTTTGTAGATTATCAGAATCATTTAAAACCAATAGTTCACACAAAATTCAAACTTCACTCATTATCTACTCACCTTCATGTCGACTAAGGGTCGGGATTATTGATAAAGTAATCCATTGATGGATGGACATAAAAAGGAAGAGCACCATAAGGAGGTAAATTTATATTTTAAGTCCGTCTTTTTGGACGAAGATGAAGACGAAGACCATTGACCATCATTTGCTTCATTTAAATAAACATACATTTTTGCCTATAACTCTCAAAAAAAATCCCAACCCTTAGTCGACATGAGGGTGAGTAGAAAATGAAGTTTGAATATTGGGTGAAGTATTGCTTTAAGCACAAATTATGTCAGAGTTTCACACTTACTGTCCACTTGATGGCGCAGTAGAGCAAATGAAGCCTCATAAAGTTTTGGCCCAGGGATGAACTTCGCGCTGGATCATGAGGCTTCATCACGTCATCACCACTTTTGGGTCCCTTGAACGGGGGCCACTGTTACGACTATGATTCAAAACTCCTTGCTGGTGATGGATATATGATGTTTCATGATGAAACTCAACATTATTAAAAAAAATCTACAAGAATATCCTTCAGGTTCTACTGACAGCTTCCGCTCCATCGCACTTGCCTTCGGGAATTCACTTCATCAAAAGTTTCTCCGATGCTCAGCGAACACTTCAGGTTCATGACAACATGTCACTCGTTGCCCCTCAGTGTTGGAGTGGGCTGACTGACAGAAGGCAGGGTGTCATGGCTCCATCTGGAGGAAACAGATTAGAATGTGCTGTATCTATGCTGTGAAGGCGACAGCAGCTGTGTGGGTGCAGAAGAGAAGACGGCTGCTTCCTTCTTTCAGCGAGCGCGGACTTGTGAAGAGAGAACCAGCCCAACTCCAGGAGGACCAAATATGGCCAATATTGACATAGGTCTTCTTGGGTGCAGGAGCTCCTCACGGTTATTGATATATTCTTGAGAGACAGAATAATGGCTCTTCCTCGCTGTGAGACATTTAAATTATGGCAATTGTTGGCAATTAAGAATATTATTCAAATTCCATTTTATCTTTAGAGTAGTTGAGCTTTTAGATAATTTAGCTACATACCTATGATGTACATATTTTGAGTAGTTGTACTTTGCTTGAGTGAATTATTTTGTCATTACTTAGAACTGTTACTACATAAATATCCGTTTGATCTGACAGCTTTCCAATACTTTCTATTAAAAGATCATTATTCAGTGATCAAAAATATGGGAGAAAATGCACATCAACTTGAAATATTGATGAGACATATTCTCATATGAATAAGTGTATTTATATCCATTTATAAATCTATATATTCATTTTACTTTCCCCCCCTTAGATCTCTATGTTTCCAATCATATCCAATCACTCCTGGCATCCCATACTCCTGGGATTCCATAGTTTTTCATTAAATCTTTTCAGCTTTTAATGTATCTGTTGTAAATATGTTTGTCTTGTGTTTTGTTAGTATTACTTGATGTCGAGAAGTGTTTGTGTGCTCACAAGGCCTTATCAGGAAAAGTCATAACAACTACATTTAACTCTTTTACTCTTATAAAAGTAGATTTTTTTCAAGTAATTTTTGACTTTTTAATGATCTTTTTTCAGTATGTTCTCCACCTTTAATCCGTAATCCTTAATTGTTAATCCACATTCAGACTTCTGTAAAAGTTTTGGGGAATCGGTTAGATTGATTTAAACTAATGAGGGCAATTTGTTTGCTATGTCAGGCTCAAGGGGGTCCTGGAGCAGATGGACAATGGCGTCGTGGACCTCCAGGAACTCAGAAGAAACCTGCAGCTGGCCGTTTCTATGCTGGATGCGGTCTACACGGATGAAACAAAGTAAGCAGCGGGTGAAACCGACGAAGAATCTGACAAGGCACGGCATGTTGATCCACGTTTTGTCCATCTTCAGACGACTGCTGGACACGGAGGACGAGCTGAGTGACCTCCCGGTGGAGTCGGTCCCCAGTGAAGTGAGGGACTGGCTGGCCTGCACCTTCAGTCGCAAGATGGGTGTGTCCAAACGGCGCCCGGAGGAGAAGCCGAGATTCCGGAGCATCGTCCACGCAGTTCAAGCCGGAATATTTGTGGAAAGGTAACCATTGTGATCTCTGATGCATTCATGCCAACACTGAGAAGGTAGAAGAAACAATTGGACAATTTATTGATTCACTTTTTAAAAAGATGTTTAAATTAAATAATGCTCTTTTTGTCAATAAAAGTTGGCAGTGTTCAGATAATAATAATAATGTATGATCTAACTTTGGCTACTATAGTATTTAACACGTTGCCTGATTTAATTGTCACTTTTTTCTGTTATCCTGTTAAACTGAATAAGCTGTTAGAAGAACAAACAAACTGTAAATGGAGACACAAGCCCTTCAATTTTAATTGAACCTCGAAACATAATGAGCGATACTACACAAGGTGAGATTGCACTGTGTACACAAGTAGCATTTTTGAAACCCAAAAACACAACAATCCCATCCCAAGTTGTCTTTTTGTCCAACACTCTTTGAGAAAATGCCTTCCTTTTAACATTAGTTTTGCTTGTATCATAACCCTTTATAATTGTTGACGTCAATAATCCCAGTCAGTTATCTCTAAACTTGAAAATGATGTCGCAAAACGATCTGGAGCTTTTTGGAGATTTGGATCCATGCATTTGTGTCTTCTTGTTTGGAATATTGTAACAGTTTATTTCCGTGTCTAAACAAAAGAAGGAGTTGTCTCGCCTGCAGTTAATACAAAACTCGGCAGCGAGAATTCTGACCAGCTCTAGTAGAAGAACTCACATTTCCCCGATCCTTAAATCTCTTTCTTTCAGGATCAACTTTAAAATTCGGGTTCTTACTTTCAGAAATATTCATGGTCATGATCTGATCCAGCCTTACAGCCCAGCTCGGGCTCTTAGGTCTGTGGATCAGAATCTACTGATGGTTCCTGAACACACTTCTAGACCAGAGGAGAGAAATCCTTCCAGGCTGTTGCTCATAAGCTTTGGGACGATCTTCCTCTCCCTCTGACTCATTTTTATTTGTGAAGGCTTTTCCTTGTTTTTCTGGGACTCCTGTGTTTTCTTATGTGTCTCGACCCTTTAAAGCATGTATTTTAGCTTCATATTTCTTTTGTTTGTTAAAGCGCTTTGTGACTCTGGTCTAGAAAAGCGCTTAAAAATTACCTTTAGTTACTAACTTACTTACTTACTTACTTATTTTAGCTTGAACACCTGTATCCTTATAGATCACGATTTACAACATAATCATCGATCAAGTTAAATATGAGCCAACCATCCAGCTGGCCACATAAAATGACTGGAAGGGCTGTATTTGGCCCCCGAGCCTTGTGACCTTAATGTATCTGTAATTCAATTGAATTCTTGTTAAAATGTTTTCACTAGTGATGAGGCCTCATTAAACATCACTGTTGTGAAGACACTGTATAATGATAAAGTGTCTTCACTTTGTGGATTATATTAGATCATTTTATACTTCTTTAAGAACGAGAGACACTTGAGAATCATGCAACACATCTCTTCAACCCTTAATAACTTAATAGTACTCGACTTCTTTGACTTCTCTTTAAAGTTAAATTATAACTAAGAGGTAAGCAAAGAAAAAGGGAGACATAGTGGAGGTCGAACCTTATTCCTCACCCTGCAAAACCGAGTGACATTACAGCGTCAGCCACAAATAGAAGCCGCCCTCCTCGCTTTGCCAGTCCAATGTCAGTCATTAACTCCATGATTGCTGCCTGCTTGCGATCACAACATGGCTCCATCTCGCAGGAGTTTGTGGCTCGTGTTCGACCGCTGCCCCCCCCCCCCGGGCTAAATCGGACACATGGCATATGTCGAAGTCGTTCACGCTGTGAGTGTGGGATGGTTTAAGGAGTGCCACTCATGGCCATAGTATTGTTAGCTCTGTATAGAAAAAACAAATCTAGATCTGTTCGAGAAAAATCATCACATTGTCCGTTCTGAATCAATGATGAGATCACTGCGGTCTTGGATGTCGACTAAGGGTTGGGATTATTTTCAGAGTTATCACTTCCTTTTTTATAGTTATAAACAAAAATGTTTATTCATTTTATTGTAGTGACTTGAGCTCAGTTGTCCTCGTTTTCATCTTTGTCCAAAAAGACACTTAAAAACATCCAAATACCTCCATACTGCTCGCCTGTAAGGTTCGTCTTGTATTAAAACCTCGACAAAATACATTTTTCTTACAAAAGCTTTGTTATAACAAACTTATATCCAATTGATTTGCAGTTAATTTAAGACTATATAGGAGAAAAGAAAAACAGTTGCCAAAAAATCAAGAATGAGTGAATCAAATTCTGATAGTAGTGAGAACAAACTTCCTTTTAGCAGGCAGAAACCTCGAGCAGAACCAGACTTGATGGCTTCCTGCAGTGACCGGGTTTGAGGAAGAGGGGGAGCCAGAGGGTTGGAGAACTGTATTTTAAGTTTGATTATAGCGGAAGCTCCTAGTCTCTCAGCTCCTGCCCTGAGTATATCATTATTAAAACACATTTCAAGTGTCAGTATGCAAGATGGCCTTGTAGCTTCCACTAAAAACAGCAAAATATATTGTTTAATTTGTTTAATTAACATTACAGACAAGCAGTATAGACGTATTTGTATGTTTTAAATGTGTCTTTTTGGACGAAGATGAAGACGACGACAACTGAGCATCAGTTGCTACATTAAAATGAACTAACATTTCTGCCTGAATCTCTAAAAAAGGAAAGGATTACTCTGAAAATAAGTTGTCGACATAAGTAGAAAATGAGTGAAATTTGAATCACTCTAAGCCTTCACAAAAAAACAAAAAGCGGTAAAAAGCTGGATTATCGTGCGAACACTGTCTTGAGACATCACACAGTGCTCCACTGGTGCGGCGTAATGACAGAGCTGGTGTGTTCGGACCCGTCTCCATGGTGACCCGATCACGTTCAGTGGATGGTGACTCGCTTTTGTTGATCTATATGTGATCTCATGTCTTTTTTCTTCTGTTTTTCGACACCAGGATGTACAGACGTACCTCCAACATGGCCGGCCTCACGTACCCCCCCACCGCATTGAACGCACTCAAGGTAAATATCCCCCGTAATCACGCTGTGTGACCCTAGAAATGTGCTGCTGATGGAACTCCACCAGAAAAACACAGATATGTGACTGCATAGGCAAACGATCTCAGGCAGATCAATGGATGGAGAATCAATAGTAACTAAGTAAAAGGAGGAAATCGTCTTTTCAAGCAACAAATCAATTCAATCGATCACCAGAAGCAGTTTTAATTATTGTTCATTATTATAAGGGATTTAAACAGTCAGAGCAAATTCAATCAAACACAAATTTTAACCAGTGGTAGACCTTTTTTTTTTTTTTTTTATGTATTAACTTAAAAAAGCTTAACCTGTGATATGCCTGGACACATTACATTTAAAAAGCATCAATCATTCTGAAGAACCACAATCCCTTTTTATTTTCTGCTGCTCAAAACTAAAGCCTGGGTCAAATAAATGAGAGACTGACAGGTGTCATATATGTAATATACGAGGGTGGTCATGGATTTTAAACAGGCGGTCAGGAACCCGGCTGCACAATGAACCCTCTTTACCAATACTAGTGATACATTAATGAGGTATCATCATATATTCAGCCATTTTCTGCCTCTTAATCCCATATAGGGGTCACGGGGGTCACGGGGGTCACGGGGGTCATGGGGGTCCGGAGCCTATCCCAGCATCTTCGTGTGAGAGGCGGGGGACATCCTGACCAGGACGCCAGTCTGTCAAACAGGGACACACAACCATCCACGTACAGACAATTTCCAGAGTTCAATCAATCTCTGTATGTTTTAGGACTGTGGGAGAGAGGGCCCAGAATTCACACAGTGAGGCCCCAAGTTGCTTGAATTAGTGCTTTAGATAATGAAAAACACTGTTTCATGAAACCCCACCAACCCATCACTAATGAAATGTTAGTCATTTTCTATGAGGTGGATTTTTCTTTGAACTACTGTATGTATGTATTGTTTTTGTTTGATTACCCAGCCTTCCTTGAAGATGTTTCCTGTGCTTTTATTTTGAAAACCTGCTGAACATGTGCATATCAGGAAAAGGGGTCGACGTCAGGTTAAACATCTTCCTTGGAAGTGTTTTAAAAACAGCCCATCTGTTTTTATTCTTGAAAATAAAAAAAAAGAATATGAAGTTTCATTTTTAAGCAGGTAGTGCTTTTGATGTTTCTGGTCGTATTAATGGAAGGAATCCCTTGTTCTTCTAGCTCTAGACCTACTGTGCATGTTAATACCTCGACATGCAGGAGTCAGTTTTCAGACCATTAGAACATGTAGGGGTCTACTGCTGAGACAGGTAAATAATGATGTGTATCTCTTCACGCTCTGTTGACCCTGCTTAAATTTGATGGGTCAGAAATAGAGATGTGTGTGGGTGAAAAGAGGTGAACAGGGACTCAGGTCTGCTCTCCTATGTGTCATGGGTATGGAGTCAAGACTTTACTTTTGTAACCCACCTTGTCTTTTGGTCATTTTTCGGATCATTTTTTTGTGTTGCAGGATGTGGATCAGTGGTCGTTCGATGTCTTCTCCTTCCACGAGGCCACGGGGGAACATGCCTTGAAGTTTCTGGTCTATGACCTGCTGACACGATATGATCTCATCAACAGGTTCAGGGTACACGCACCTTCATTTTTAGACACACGGGGGAGCCAAACACAACCTTTGAGAACGAATGGATTGTCGCTTTAAGGAGTGTGCTACAAAATGTTAATAAATAAAAAAATGTTTCTTTCAATCTGTATTTATCAGGTTAATGATAAGATGATTGTTTAAAAGGCAGATCAACATCAAGCATTGTGATCCAACAGTATAGATATTTTAAATGTAATTAATACTAACTACACTCAACATTGCTTGATAATAAAAATATTTATCAGAAGGTACAGACATTAACAAGTAAATATTTTCAAGATATTAATTATTGCTGGTATATTATAGTTTTTACAACAATAATAGTCAATAATAAAGAGGTAAAGTATTTTTCTCAAGCCGCCTACTTTCCTTGTAAATCTGTGGTGAAATTATTTTAAACAAGGATCTTATTATTTTATTATTGGTACAGAACTACAGGTTATTTGTACCCCAAGTTTAACTGGTTACGGTGTTCATCAGTAATCATCTAAAGTTTCTATCAAGTCATTCGAGTTAATTTTTTTAATATATATTTATATAGTAGCATTATATTAAACATGTATAGGTTACAGCCATATACTCAACTACTAAACTATGTTTTTAAAATGTATTCTAATATTATATTTGAACAGCTATATGTTTTTATAGAATTTTCTTTTCACATATATATGTGTTTGTTTTGAACATCTTTTTCAATACATTTTAATATAAAAGCAAGGGTGCTTTACAAATACAAATTACTTACTGACTTACTATATTAAGACCTATTTGTCAACATAAGTATACATATAATTTATCATATTTCCTCTCTCCGTGTATCTTCTTTAGTTTCCCTTAAGGTACTTAAAATCGACCAGTTTTTCTCCATATAGTCTTTTTCAGTTTATTTTTCTCTCTCACAGTCTCTCCCTTTAAGCCCTCTGGCGCCCTCCAGAGGAAGTCGCGCTCAACACTTTGAAAACCGCTATCTATTTATTATGTAGTTATAAGTATGTAATTTAAAATCTTACATAACTGAAACATCCGTGAAATATCTTAAATGTTTTATGTTGAAATACCCGTGGGATGAAGAAAACCTGATGGTACCAGGAACATTTTTTTGTTATAACACAATTAAAACATATTAAATGTGGCCATGAATATAAACAAAATTAATATATGAATGTAAGAAAAAGTGTTAAACTTTGGTAGTTTAAGTCGTCATACAATCCCTCGACTACATGCATTGATGGCCTTGAATCCTGTGTTCAGATCCCGGTCCAGGCCCTGGTCCAGTTTGTGGAGGCTCTGGAGAACGGCTACAGCAAACACAAGAACCCGTACCACAACCTGATCCACGCCGCCGACGTCACCCAGACAGCACACTTCCTGATGCTTCACACCGGACTCATGGTAGAGCAAGGAAATTCTTATTGATCTGTCCTTGACCACCTCGAAGGTTGTCTCATCGTATCGTATCACTGCGTCCAGCACTGGCTCAGTGAGTTGGAGATCCTGGCGATGGTCTTTGCTGCAGCGATCCATGACTTTGAACACACAGGAACTACCAACAGCTTTCACATCAGCACCAGGTACACTCATAATTCATAGAGCATGTAAAAATATGTATTTAAATAAATTGTCTTTTTAAGTGAAAAATTATAACAAACTTAAATTAAATCAATTTGCAGTTTATTTAAGGTAAGGTAAGGTAGAACAACTAAATTGTTTTTTTCCAATAGCCACAGCAAATACAGCAATTTTTCATAAAAAATAAATCCAAATAAAATAAGAACAAGAACAAAGAGAAATTAAGAGAATATGATACAATCTAAGTCTAAAGATAAAGATAAAGAACATAGATCAAATAAAAATAAAAAAGACAAAGGATACAAAGACTAACATAGAACAGAACATCAAGATACTTGAGAGTATCACTACTAAGATACACTCCTGCCCCTGAACTCAGAATTGTACAATTTAATAGCACGAGGAATGAATGAGTCCTTGAGTCTATTTGTTTTGCACCAGGGAAGGAGCATTCGTGCTCCATCTGCTTCTCTGCTCACTGATATAAGAGATAAGAAAAACAGTTCCCAACGAATCCATAATGAGTAAATCAAAGTCTGACAGTAGCGAGGACAAACTTATTTTTAGCAGGCAGAAACCTCGAGCAGAACCAGACCTGACGGCCTCCTGGAGTAGAAAAGGGGAAGCCAGGGGGTTGGAGAAAAGGGAGAAAATTCTTATGAGATATTATCCCTTTCTCTCAGGTCTGACGTGGCGATCTTTTACAACGACAAGTCGGTGCTGGAGAACCATCACGTCAGCGCCGCCTACAAGCTCATGGCCGAGGAGGAGATGAACATTCTGATCAACCTGAACAAGGACGACTGGAGGTGACAGCACACGCCACCAGAGCTAGAAAGAACAGCTCACGCTCACGCTCACTCACACTCGTGCACGTCCTGTTTCCAGGGAGCTGAGGGCTCTGGTGATCGAGATGGTGATGTCCACGGACATGTCCTGCCACTTCCAGCAGATCAAGACCATGAGGAACACTCTGACGCAGAGAGATGGGTGAGAGTTTATCCTTTATCCTGAATTTATAAGACCCCCCTTCCACGGCAGTTTGACCTGTGACCCCCAAGATGTAGTTCTGTTGCCGGGTCCTGGTAGCGTTGATCAACATACGAATCACACCCTTAACTTGAGTGTAGACCCTCAGCTCTACACGGGCCAACCATAGGCTTGTGTTAAGCCAGAGAGAGAAACGCTTACAGGGACTGAGAATACTCATCAGTAGACACAAAGTCATGGTAGATCACTGGTAGAAACCAACACTTGGAACTGCAAGGAATGTCCACGCAGATGCAGGTAGAATACAAGGAGGTGTGATTAGCATCTGGAGGTTAGACAACAGGTGACACAAATGAAAACCAGGAGATGCAGGTACAGCTGGTGGAACGCACAAATCGTACTTGCAGAATTGATGGTAAATGGCTCTTACTTATATAGCGCTTTCTATGCTTATTCAGCACTTAAAGCGCTTTACACTAAGTTACAAATTCACCCATTCACACACACAATGGGAGAATATACTGATGGGAGTAGGCTGCTAGGCAGCGCGCCAGCTCAACCATCAGGAGCAATCAGGGTAAAGTGTCTTGCTCAGGGACACAACGCCACAATCTCGTCCGGAACTGGGATCGAACCCGCAACCTCTCAGACCACGAGTCAACCACTCTACCATCTGAGCTATCACGCTATTGATGAAGGTAGGGATTGAAGCAGGGATTTCCAACCCTACAAATCAGATGTGTTGCTTCATCCGGACGGGGTTTGTGCCGGTACCTGAGAGCGATAGGACAACTGGGGTCTAGGGCGACTCAAAATGTGCTGATAACTTGGACACTCTCACAAGGCAAGTGAGAAAACGACCCCGTCCTTGAACAGAGTCCAGTTTTGAGACGACAGATCACAGCCCAAAGGGGGAAACCATTGAGGACACTGACACATTCTCCCTGCTGGCACACGGATCTGTGACGTGAAAGCCAGTTCAACGACCGAGATAATAGACGTGGGTCCACTAGAGCCTGACACGTGACTGGGGGGCAGTAACAGCGGGGTCAAGATATGGACGTGTCTCTGAGCAAGACATTGTACTTGGAAAAGCCACATGTCTGTCTGCAGCGAGGTATTCCAAAACGGTGGACGTCATGCTTGGACCGGTTCCGGTTGTGAACCTAGTCGACCCTGAGATTGTCCACTGTCACATCCCAGAGGCGACTGCTGGGGCCTATCCCATACCCGGGGTAGAGGAGGCTCCGGTCGCTTGAGATGCTCCAGAAGAGTGGACGCAAGCTAGTACCGGTGCCTCCTTCCCTTGCTCAATCAGAAGATTGACCAACTTGCACTAGTCCTGATCCGGGGGAGATGAGCTCTTTCTTGTCACGACAAGTACTGCAAATCATTAAGTCACACACCAGTAACAATAAGGAAGTCTGTAGCGAAGCGTAGGTTGGTCGTTTTATCAGATGGACGTCCGTATGTTGGAGAGGAATTGTTGCCATGATGTTGATATATGATGAAGCGACCTGTGAACCCCCACAGCATGGACAAAGTCAAGGTTCTGTCGCTGATGCTTCACGCTGCCGACATCAGCCACCCCGCCAAAGGATGGCCCCTGCACCACCACTGGACCCACAGTCTGATGGAGGAGTTCTTCAGACAGGTAAACTCTTCCATCAAGATCATTGAAACTATTCTATCGTCGCATGTGTGGCATCTTCAAAAACACTTATTTTCTTCTTGATGGTTTCCTCAACAAAGTTCAAGTCGTTTCCTGGTCGAAAGTAGATTGATGGTCTATTGAAGCTTCATGAAGCAGTGTCATTATTGTCAGAGTCCACTAGATGGCTGTCTCTGCACTATTTTCTAACTGTTCTAATCAAATCGCATCAATTTTTAAACTAATGGCGCCACCTACTGACCTCTAAACAACATGACACTGCTTCATAAAGCTTCATCAGACCTTCACTTTCATTCGGGGAGTCAGTTTTTTTGAGGCGTAATCTTCTGTTACCATGATCAGCCTTTTCTTTAATGTCCGCTCCCGAGTGTTTAATCCTTTGTTTTCTGTTGATTCAGCAGCTCTAACCTCAGGAGCAAACTTTATGCAAACTCCCTTTATGACTTTATTCTGTGTCTGGTTTCCAGGGCGATAAAGAGGTAGAACTCGGTCTTCCTTTTTCTCCTCTCTGCGACCGCAAAGCTACAATGATCGCCCAGTCTCAGATCGGTGAGAGTCGTCTTCGGACGTTCAGCTATGGTCCCACTGACTTTTTTTCTGGTCCCAGGCTTCATCGACTTCATCGTGGAGCCCACGTTCGCGGTCCTGATCGACACCACCGAGAAAGTGATCGGCCCTTTGATCGAAGAAGAGAGGATGGCTCGGGAAACTGGGAACAGAAGGTCCAGGTATCGACGAGGTTTTTACCGAAACCAACGTGAAGCCATTGAACGTCTCGGTACCGCGTGTCTCCACAGTCTGACAGGAAGTGGCTCGGTCACGGTGGAGTCGGTGCAGAGACACAGCAGCGGACGCCACGGGCTCGACGACGGACAGATGGACTTCTCGTTGACCGCCATCGACCTTCCGACCCTGAAGAAACACCTGTCCAGTGTCATTTGCAGCAACAAGGAGCGCTGGAAGGAGCTGTCCGTGCATGGTGCTCACACACACAACCGCACACAGACTCACACACAATAGGAATAGCTATGATGCACTCAAAAGCATAAAAAAACTCAAATAAAATAAACGTATATAGGTTTCTTATCACAGTAATTGTGGCATGAATCACAACCTCGTATCAAATCATGAGTTTGTGGTTCGAGCAAATTCCCGTAGGTGTATTTTTGGGTCGTCAATTTGAACAATAATATATATTTTTTTGGATTTGTGAATGGGTTCAGCATAAGGCAAATGTTGGTTTTAAAAATAAATAAACTAGTGTAACTTCCTCCCTCACTAAATATATCTTTGTTCTGTGTGCGTCAGTGTTAATAGTGGTGTGGTGGTGATGATGTCATCAACGATGTCATAGATCTCCTGCTTTACATGTCAACACTGCACTTCAAAGAGCTTAGTTAAATGTTGACTTTATTTTCTCCAGCCTTCAGATAGTAAATATAAAATAGCATGACGGTCAACATTTCACGTAGAAGTGAACCAGAACAAGCATCACAAACTAATGTAACTTTGTGTTTAATGTTGTTATTTTCAAAATAAAAATAAAACACCCTTCAGACAGTTATTATCAATACCACAGAAATTATATAATTTTGTTTTTTTTATTTTGTGCAGCCTGGTAACTCAATAATATCTCTGACTGAACAAGGAATACTGTCTTTTACACAGTTTGAGCTCACTTAACGAAAGAAAAACAACAAAGGGAAAGAAATAAAAAGTTTAATTTTGAAAGGAAGAGAGAAAACAAAACAACCAAAGAAAAGAACATGTTTTTGTATTGTTTTTATATTTATTTAACTGTTTTTCTTTAGTTTTTATTTAATATAATCACATACTTAAAATCACACTTAATTTTAGTTTTTATTATTCATGTACAATAACAACCATTTGCGACTATAATCAACCAATTTCAGTGACATTAAATGTATTCAAACAATGTTCAGTTGTATTTTAAACTGTTTCCAAATGTATTAGAACAATTTTCAACTATAATCCAACAATAGTCAACTGTATTTAAACAGTGTTCAATTATATTTAAACAATGTTCAACTGTGTTTAAACAATTTTAACTCTAATCAAACAATGTTAGCTGTATTTTAAACAGTTTTCAAGTGTATTTGAAACATTTTCAACTGTAATCAATCAATTTAAACCTGTATTCAAACCTTTTTAACTGTATTAAAACAGTTTTCTACTGCAAAGAAACAATTTTCAACTGCAATTTAAACAGTTTTCACCTGTATTCAAACTATTTTAAACTGTATTCAAACTATTTTAAACTGTAATAAAACTATTATCAACGTTAATACAACAATAATCATTATTTTTCAAACAATGTTATTGTTTTATTATTATTATTTAAACAATATTTGACTGTAATCAAACAATTTAAACCTATATTCAAACCATTTTTAATTGTATTAAAATGTTTTCAACTGTACTAAAACAATTTTGAATTAAACATGAACTGAATTAAACATTTTAACTGTCATCAGAGAAAATTTCATTGTCAGCAATATTTAGCTGTCACCGATTTGCATGTGATCAGTCAAAAGAATAGCCTGTTCAAAAAAAGATATTAAGAAAGAAAATAAAGATGAGGTGAAAAAGAAATCAAACGCAGTAATAGTGAGAATGAAATGATGATTTACAGCAGAAAAGTAATGATTAAAAAATAAGAAAATCTCTTACATAATTATGAACTCATGTGACGATCACTAAAGAAGTTCGTCTACCACGAATTTAAAATCCTGAACCTAATTCCCACTGCTTTTTGTGTGTGTGCGTTGGGGTCAGAATTGGCAAACAAGGTGCAAGAAAACAGAAAAGCGGAGATCGACCCCAAAAACCCGTCAAAATTGCATGACGGACAGACCGCTGACCTATCACAACGCACTCACGAAGAAACAAATGAACACAACCCCGCTGAGCATCACACCTGGAATGGTACTGCTATCCACGAGCGCATGACCTTCAATGACCTTCACACTCACCTGTTCTTATTCCTTCTGTCTGTAGGGGCGGTGCAGGAGGACGAGGGGAAGGAGATCGAAGACGTCTGATGTCCGACCAACGGAAGGGGTGTCTGTCTGAGAGAGAGAAGAACAACAGCAGCCGTTCTGTTTACAAAGCAGCTGACTCAGCTGCCCTTTGGCGGGCCCTCTTTAGGGGCCACCACACCTCATGTTTACCTTTGAGTCTGGAAAAAAAAAAAAGGCCTTCAGTTCATTGGCTTCTAGCAGCTTAACGGTCCATTTACACTGGTGATTCAGTCTAGAAGTGCTTGTGATTTTTATCAGACCCCGGAGGAAACGAAAGGCAGAGATGCGGCCCTGGACCCCAGCGTGGGGTGGGGTCCGTTTTGGAAAAACTTCTGCGGACGGACGGATCGTCCCTTTTACACAAGTCCGAGACGGGCTCTCTGTTCAGATGTTACTCGGTCCAGTGCTCGTATCGTGCTAGTATCACATTGGATGGAAGTAAAAGCGTACATTTTTTTCAGTTTATTTTCGGAAACCGTGGATTGTGGTTTTTATTGCCGGTTGCTGATCCGTGTTTTACTTACAGCCTTACAGTCCAGACCACATCGTCTTCAACAACAACTTAAAACAAAAAAAAATGTTTGTACAAAATCTACGAAAAAAGGAACATTTTTAGGAAGTATCATCTCCAAGATTCTGCCTTTGAATAACATTCCAAAAAGTCAAACACAGTAGATGCTTTTCGAGTCTTGGATAGAACTTCATACACATATACATATACAGTATAATAACACAGTATAAACAATGTGTTATTCTTTAAGAGATGATTGTGACTAAATAAAACATTTGGAGAACAATATGGTTTTGTTTCTATTCATTTTTTACCCTTTACCCTGACTCAATGGGTCTGGTAGCCCCCTAAACTGGATTGGAACCCCCACAATTAATTGACATGTATTTAAAGAGTATTTCGGTGTATTTTAACCCCCAATAAGTTCTTTACTGTTGCAACTATAAGCCTTCACAGATGAGGATGACCTTTTGATTTGTTGTTTGGACCGAGGGAACTTACAGGAATTAAAGGAAGTTATTTTCTTCCTCTTTCTTGTTCATTTATTTATTTATTAACTTCAACATGTTGTTTAACACAACAAAAACTTTTTCTCTTTTTCAACCCAAGGGTTAAAAAAGGTCGCAGAAGGAGAGTTGTTGCTGTTAGCTGTTAGCATAGCTCGTGGTAACAGCTTTAGATCTCTGACTTTTATTGACTTTTCCAATTATCAAAATGAACAAACACACACTGTTTCTGCAGATTGTGGGACTGGTTTAACTTGCTATAATGTCAACAAACCAGCCTTTTCTGTCGTGTTTGACAACAGGTCTGATCGTTGAGAATTTTAATTTTAAACACTGTTACAATGAGTCACCTAAGGACAGAATAAGTGCGCGAATATTGTCCACCATTTAAAAATGTGTCTATATCCTTTTATTATATTTCAACAGCCAATGTCATTGATTTGGATTTATTGATTTACAACTAATAATAATCGTTTTTTAAATATCATTACTCTTTTGATTCACTAAATTTACTGTTTCTCTTTGACTTTTTGTTAAATGTTTTTGACTGTGTTTTCGGTAACAACAACAGCAATATTCAGTGGACAATGATTGGTCTGGTGAATTGAATAATACTGGTTTTTGATGTTTTAACATACAACAGTTAAGAACTGAACTATAGAACTGATGCTTTGTTTTTATTTTTAGGGCTTTGAGCAAAATACCCTCATAAAGTCAAATATTATGTAGACACTGACAGTTTTACTTTGTGTTTATTTTTTTTATTACTAGCTCACCTCTAAATATTTATTTTTATTTTAGCTCATTTTTTCTCAATTTTGGTTATTTTCGTAATTAATTGTTGCCCATCAAAAATATTTTTAGCCAATTAAAAAAAAATGCTTGATTGAAAAAAAAAAAGTAACTTAATTTAATGAATAAATGTAACTGCTGTAGCACTATGAGGGCATGTTTGACAAAAAATTCAATATAAATAAAATGTATTATTATTTTTATTATTTATTAGATTTAAAGTAGAGTAGTACATTAAATAGTTTTTTCTTTCGCTTTATATGCCCCTCCTTTGTTTTTGTATAAAAGTTTGTCCCTGAGCAAATATCATTAACTAAACTCTTAATACCAACTTAAATACAAACAGAACGCATGACTAGGAGTGCATCTCTTCAACTCTGTTCGAATAAATTCATATATAATGTCACTTCATTATTATTTGTTCTAAAATATACATCTTTTTATGAATTTAAAATGAGATGAATTAAATATGAAGTGTAATTATTGCAATTTAAGTATATTGTAATTGTAAAATCAAAACAAAATTATCTCCAGACACTTTACAAACTATATAAGAGAAAATAAAATCAGTTCCCAGCAACAACAACAAAAAAGACATTAAGTATGAAGTTAATTCAGGAGCTCTTAAAAACAAATACAGTAAGAAAAACTGATTCAGAAAAAATAATTTTAAAAACAGAAACACTACAGAGCAAAGAGTGTAAATAATAAATTGTATATTTTCAATGAAAAAAATAACAACAATCGCACTTTACCTCCTAACGGAGGAAAATGACACATTTCATAACTAAGTAAAAACAGACATAATAAAAAATCCCTGGTTTTGAATTATATATCTTCTCGCCTGGACTACTGCAACGGTTTATTTTCATGTCTTAACAAGAAGGATCTGTCTCGCCTGCAGTTGATTCAGAACTCTGCAGCGAGAATTCTGTCCTGCTCAAGTAGAAGAACTCACATTTCTCCGATCCTTAAAACTCTTCACTGGCTTCCAGTTTCTTTCAGGATCAACTTTAAAATTCTGGTTCTTACTTTCAAATCTATTCATGGTCAGACTCCTCCTTACATCACTGATCTGATCCAGCCTTACACCCCAGCTCGGGCTCTGAGGTCTGTGGATCAGAATCTACTGATGATTCCTGAACACGCTTCAGGACCAGAGGAGAGAAATCCTTCCAGGCTGTTGCTCCTAAGCTTTGGAACAATCTTCTTCTCCCTCTGTGTTTGATCATCTACTGACTCCTTCAAGAAACATCTTTAGACGTTTTTATTTGTTTAGGCTTTTCCTTGATTTTCTGGAACTCCTGTTGTGTAATCAGTTTTATCTTGACCTTTAAAGTATATATTTTATTGAGTATTGTTTTGATTGTTTAAGCGCTTTGTGACCCTGGTCTGGAAAAGCGCTATATAAATAAATATTACTTACTTACTTACTATTTATACATGATCATACTTTGACATTATGAGGACCGCATAAATACATATACTTTGCCCAGGTCTGCTCTAATGAAATATAATGTATTATGGTTTGACTCTTACTCTTTTATAACGGTTATTTAAATTCATTTTTATATTATTTTTTTGTCTTTTCTTTCACAACTATTTTAAATAAAAAGCAGTGTTGACGTGAATGCTTTTTTTTATTGAAACAAATGACAAATTTGCATTCTGTATTTGAGCACTTCAAATAAAAAGAATAAAAAAAACAGAAAAAGGAAAGAGATAGAAGAATGAATTTAAAAAAATGAATGACTTTTCTATTCATTTTTTTTCATTTTTCATTTCTAGTGACGCTTAAAAATCATGTAATTGTTAAAATACGTACACTTTAAAAAAAACAAAGGAGCCAGACATTATTTTTTCTTCTTCTGAAGTATCTCCTCCTCGCACAAGGTGACATCACGTCCTGGTGGAGATGTTCATGAAGCCCCTCCCTGTCCCGGTGACATCAGCCGGGGCTGCACCGCTGCTCCAGGAGCTCCTCTCACATCACTGGAGACTCGCTCGACACACACAACACAAAAAAAGAAAAAGAAAAAATCCTCCACCGATCCTGTTGCTCTGCTGCGGAACGAACCATTTTCCCAGGTCAGTTCTTCTTGTCTTTGCTGTGTCAGCAGAACGCAGACTTAACCCGAGTCCGAGGATTTGTTCTCGAGTCTCCCAACTTTTCTTTCTCGGGGTGAGAGAAAAGTGGTGCAGAGGAGCGACAGGAAAAAATCGACAAGAAACCGCTTTGGCCTTTTTTTCCCTTTGCGTCGAAAATTCATGGATCAAGTCATTATTTTTCAAGGCTGATGTTTTCAAATGTAACCAAAAAAAAAAGTAATGGTGGCGAGGAGAGCAGTAATCTGTCACGTGACTCGCTGCTTTTTCTTTTTTTTTTTTTACCCCCCTTCCTTCCTCCTCCTCAGAGCATCTTGAATTATTTTCAGACGTAAACGATAGCGAGAGGAAAGAGTCGAGGGAGGAAGAGTAAAAAAAAACATGGAGGTAGAGAGTCTTGCTGTGCTGGAGCCAGATGTATTCTTCTTGCTGCTGCTGCTGCTGTTGCTGATGCTTGTGGTTGCCATGGAGTTCAATAACAAGTGATTTAAGTGCGAGTGGGGGTTTGATCTGCTCTTATCTTCTCAATAAGTCCCACTTGTTGTCTGTTTGAAATGGAACCCACAACCCCTTGTGCAGTGAAGAGCTTTACAATAATGACAGATAAATATTCAACAGCACTGTATCAATGTTTACATTGTCCATGTTTGGCTTTCAAATCACATTGAAGTTGAAGCATAATTATTAATTGTTTGTATATCTATAAACCATAACATAAAAATAATTTTTAATTTACAATTTACATGAAAATATTCCACATTTTTTAATTTATTTTTGTGTTGAAATTACGCTTCCAGCCGCTAGATGGCAGCAGTCCTTACATCGACCAGCAGCATAAAGTGATAGTTCACCCAAAATCCAAACGTCACTCGTTTTCCACTCACCCTAATGTCGACTAAGGGTTGGAATTCATTATTAAATAACTCTATATTATAAGATCGTGATATTGACCCGGGGTAACTTTGGAGTAGTTCGGGTTTATGTCCATTGTTGTTTATTAAACGTCTGCCACAAACAAGCGAAAATATAAAATTATTTTCGTCGAGGCTTCATGCAAGAGGGACATTACAGATGGGCAGTATGGAGGTGTATGGATGTTTTTAATTTTCTTTTTGGAGGAAGTTAGTCCACAGTCGCTACATCAAAATGAACAAAAATGTTTTGTAACTGTAAAAATCAAAGATCGGATTACTGTGAAAAATGATCTCAACCCTTAGTCGACATAAGGGGGAGTAGAAAACGAGTGAAGCTTAAAAATATTTCTGTAAGATCCCTCCGATGACTGAGGACTAGAGGATACATCTGATTCCAGCATCAAAGCAGAGGTTGGGTGATATTTTGGTTTCAAAACAAATGCTGTTTGTACTGTAGATTCTGCAGCACCAGAGTCAAATACTCACAATACTACTAACATATCCTTGTTCCTACAGTATCGCAATATATCGTATCGCTGTTACTGTATCATGATATGTATCGTATCGCCAGATTCTTGCCAATACACACCCCTATTAGATGTCAGCACTATTTTCAAGACAGAACTACAGATAAAAAAGTCCAAATTAAATGTCACGACCACTGAATCATCTATTAAAAACGTTGGCATTATGAGGTATTTTTTACTAGTTTTTATGTCTTGGTTGTGTCATTATTTACAACAATAATATATCACGCCCTAGCAACTACCAAATAAAAACATCAATCGCCGCCCACTTCACAGCAAGAACCAGCAACAACACTTCACTTTGTCTGGAGGAGCAGCAGTCCTGGGGTTGGATCAGCACTTGAATATATCTCTTTGTTCAAATCAACATCACATGTGATCTGAGATCAGCTTTACGCTGCTGAAAGTCACTCTCCTGCACCAGCTGATTGTGGTACAGACACAGTGGCACACTGTAGTGCAGACGCTCAAGATGAGCAACACTCACTGTGTGTTTGGGTTCCCCTAGAAACACAAGGGCCTGAAGAGAATGGACTTTTTTTCAAAGGTCAATTATAAAAGCATGTTTTGGACAAAACTTGATTGTATGATAAAGTAGAATTGTGTAAAAAAAATAAAAATAGATAAGAACAATATATAGCAATGTTCTCATATAATATTAATATATTCTTAATAGCTATTTTATTTTTAGTAAACAATTAATTATGTGAGCCCATCACTTACAAGACAAACCAACTGTGTTCACCACGTATTATAAAAGCAAGTAAAGTGAAAGTTTCTTCCTTAATATGTTGCTAAAGTAAAATCAAGAAAGTCAAACTTTATGTTTTCAAGGTAGTTTATGCATGTAACACTGCATTTATCTTTTGTAAAATGTAGAGTATTGCATAGTGTCAAAATATTGTGATATATTGATACTTTAGTATCATGATTTGTATCATATCAAGCGTTTCGTGTCAATACAAACCCCTATGAAAGTTACATTTTTATTAATCGTGATTCATTACAGTAAATTAATTTTAAAAAATCCAAAGTTTTCTCAGCAACGATTGCATTATTATGTATACTGACAAGTGGGATTCTGTAGGAGATTCAGTCTGGAAAAATATTAGTACAACAATACATCGCAATACTATGACCTTGTTTTTCGAATTATTTAATTTCCCAATGGTTTTTTATTTATGTTTTGGTGAAAATAAAAATACATCCTTAGTCCAGAGTGAATTTGAATGTGACTTATTCACTAAATTAATTTATTTTTATTTTTAATCAAATGTTTTTTTAGTTTTTGAGTAAGATTATTTTTGTCTAAAATACCAAAATATATCACAATATCGGGATATATTGTGACGTTATTGTATCGTGATCAAAGTATTGTTATGGATACTATTTTCTCGGATAGTCTTGTCAAAAACCAACCCCTAGTTTCACCTGAATAACAAATAGTACACAAACAAAAATTGTGCCGCTGAGGCTCGACTGCTTCAAACAAGTCAACACAGGCAGCTAGAGAGTTCTGGTAGACAGTCGGTCGTATGTTTCGGGATTTTCCACGTTACCTGAACACACTGATATTTCAGTGCAGTTGCGTAAGAGAAAGTTTTTTTTTTTTATCAGTTTTATCAGTTTATCAGTGGGTGTAGTTTCAGCCTGTAGTTACTGTATCTACCAACATGTATTCTGAGAAATGTCATTTTTATGATTAAAATCTGAATAATGGACTAAAAACATCCATTTTCTTCATTGCTAGTTAGCATCAGTTTTACTATGTGTTATCTTCCTGATGAACTCACAGAACCACATTCACACAACTTTATTGACATATGGACTCTATCTGAACAAACCATGAAAGGGCTCGTGGGCGGTTACGTGACCCGATCTGTCGCTGCATGCGTGTTTATATATAAACATCGCTTGCCTGAGACCTGTCTGTCATTGTTTGACCCCGCCCTCTGAGTCAAGCCAGCATTGAAATATGTCTGTAGACTTCTGGGAGTTTTAGTGGGAGATACATAAAATGTAAATCTTGACTGAGAACTTGTACAAATCTGTGGTTACTTTGTCTGCAACACAAAATTAGCCATATGCATGCGATCCAGTTTGCAGGCTAAATGCCTTAATGCATGCACCGAAATTGCAAAAAGTATTTAGTAGTATTTGTTGATCAACAAATGTAATGTCAACTGGTAACTTTTTTTTTCCAGTTTTTTCACCTGTATGACATATTTTTGTAACATGGACCACTTGTAATATATACTGTATTTAGTCCGTATCCTGGTCGGTAATTTGAGTTTCGTAACTAAAACGTAAAATTGCCTAAGATTCAACCTGAACTACTACCGGTACTCGTTCAGCCGCAGCTATTGAATAAGTTAAAGGGATAGTTCTTCCAAAATTCAAATTTAACTCATTTTCTACTTGCACTCATGTCACAGGGTAAATATCGCGATATAAGTGTAAGTGTGTTGTGTCCCTGTAGCGTGTTAGCCTTTTAGCTTCTGCTACAAACACGCTTAGAATATTGACCATGTTTAAGTTTTTCCCAAACAATTTCCTCTTGTCTTTGCTTCAATACAAGATGGACATTACAGACGAGCAACAAAGAGGTATTTTGATGTTTTTAACTGTGTCATTTTGGAAGAAAATGAAGACAACATAAACGTAGCATCAATCGATACATTATAAGAGTTATAGGCTTTGCATTTTTAGCCTATATCTGTAAAAAGGAACGGATTATTTTGAAAATAATACCAACCCTTAGACACTTTTTAAGATGTTAAAAACAAACAAATTAGCGTTATTATTATATTAGCGTTAGGACAGACAACATATGTTTACACACTCTATCACACATCTATTGGACAGTTACGCTTAACATCAACCTCTGTTCACATGGTTCTGATGCAAACAAGATGGTACAAAAGACGATTTTTTCGGTCTGAATCAACCTCTAAATGAGGCACCTTTTCTCGAGAAAACAATGTTGTTCTTTTCCGCTTGGATGCACATGCTCTCTTCCTTCTTGTCGTTTCCCGATCTGCACAGTTAAACATTGCCAATGTTTTCGCACTATCAGTCCGTCGGTGTTCAGCCGTCTCCCTCTGAGAATGCAGCATCTGCTTTTCTTTTTCTAATCCCATGATTGCACACGGGAAGGTTTTTCGAGCCAATTTGTTAAATAGCTTTTTTTTTCTATTACTGGGAAACAGCAGATTTGTCTCTCAATCGAACACCTATGTTACTGAACAATTAGAGACTTGTCCTGGGTCTTCTGTAGCCCCGGAGCCATATCCCTCATACCAGTGGAGTTATAAGGAAATTAAAGATTGTGTTTAATGATACATTCATTTCAATACGTCTAGATTTTATAGGGATATAACGTAACCATTTTATGTTAATTAATCTTTATTGTATAAATGGGAGAAATACAATACCATCCTAAAACAATAGGAGAAAATAACAAGGCCAAGATAAATAGAAATGTAGTTACTGCAGTATAAGATGTATCATTTATTAATCCATTAATAGATTGTTTTAGGATATAAATTAAACGTTCATATGACAATGTAATTAGGGTAACAACTTCTGACAAAGATACGAAATGAAGCAGGACACTGAGGGCTTCAATAGATCACTCAAACTACCTACCTACCTGTCTAACTACCTTTCACAAGGTCACTACCGTCATGAAGACACGCAGCTTCTATAGAAACGAGAATGGACACAGGTAATGGGTTCGAATCATTAATCCCACTTGACATTTGTGTTGAGATTATACACTGTTTATTTAACAGCCTGCAATGATAAAAAAAACAAAAAAAACAACGTAAAATGTTAATATTTGGAAATGAAAATGGACGACTTATTTTAAACAGGCCAAATATGATTTTGATAAAAAAAACATTGTATGCTTCTCTCCAGCATGCAAATCTTTCCAGACACGATCAAATTTGCCTGTTATACAAATCAAAAAGTAATTTAAATTATCTTTATTTGACTTACCAGCAGAAGTCAGTATAATGATATTTAATGGCAAATTTGTCCGAGTTCTGCGTGAATGAGGTGGAAATGATGTAAACAACAGAGAGGGATGGTTGTAGTTAAAGAGGTGTTGTCGATGTGTTTGGTGTGGTTTGACTTTAAGCTGCGGCCACAGTGTGTGTTGTTCAATTTGATGATTGAAAATGACATTGAGAGTCATCACCATCGTGCCACAGTGGTCAAGGGTGTTTATTTTTGCTGCTATTACGACCAAGTGCTAACAGGAAGCAGCAGTTTGAGCTCCATCAAGCTTTTGTTCTTGTGTGCGGCCGTTCTCACAAATGTGTCCCGACAGTATTTTTGTGTTGTGCTGGATAGGGGTGTGTATCGGCAAAAATGTGGCGATACAATACACAGCACGATACAGGGGCAACAATACAATATATTGCGATACTGTACTAGGAACTAATACATAGTACATTCAGATTTTCTGGGACTACTGTGTTTTGTCTTGGCCTTTTAAAGTATTTATTTTAACTGTGTATTGTTTTTGATTGTTGAAGCGCTTTGTGACCCTGGTCTAGAAAGGCGCTTTACAAATAACTATTACTTACTTACTTACTTACTAGTATTATCCAAGTACTTACTTACTTACTTACTTACTTGACTCTTGCATTGCAAGAACATTCCACTGTTACCTCTCGTTCTCAGCCATTTCCGGTATCTCACAGGATTTTATTGTTGTTTTTAACTGGGGTGGACGTACGTGACTGCTGCCATCTAGCAGTTAGGAATTTTAATTGCAACACAAAAATTAACAAAACCTGTGAATATTTGATAATTGTAAATAAAAAAACATATTTTTTTCATTTTAAACAGACTTTTTTTTAAACCATAAAGTAACTATGATAAAAATACAAAATGGATGATTTGAAAGCCAAAAAAAGCGATACCTAATACAATACAATTGAATATCTATACAGCATCAATATTTTCTAACACCCCTAGTGCTGGAACCATGTCTGATATGTAAATGATGTCACAAAAGGTCAAGAGGTTTTCCCGCAACCTTTCACTTGTCGGATATTTGCATGAAAACCAGCCTGTTTAACTTGTAACTGCAAAGATTGGGCATTTAAAACCTTTATGCATAAAATTAACCTAAACGTTATGAATGAAGAAGTGCCCAGGGTTAGCTGAGGCTAGTATAGAGGTTTGTAGCGAGCTGTAAGAGTGGTGTAGGTTGATAGCAGTGATGGTTTTATCAAGTGGAGACAGTGTGAGAGAAGGATGAGAGGCGAGGTGATGCTCAAGTAGTTCATTATTAGCGAGGTGGCCGTGAGGGCAGCTCCGAAGAGGATTAACAAGCAGTTCACAAGTTTTTAGCAGTTGAACTTTCTGACCATACTGTGCTTGAAGGCTTTCAGGGTGCTTTACCAAAAAGCAAGGCTGCTTTCTTTTTGATGTTAGTCTCCTTTTTGTTAATAAAAAAAGTCATGACTCGCATCACTCTCGTCCTGGAAAATCCCCTGATGCACGAGGTCTTACGCACACAAAATGTTGTCCTAAAATGATGGGTTGAACGGCAGATCAAAAATCAGACAAAGTATATTAAAATACAAACATGTTATACAATATATATTATTATTCCAAATAAAAAAACGAAACACTTTTATTCAAGTTTTGGGCCCATTTTTGATATCTCAAGCACAATTTCCAGCACTTTGTTTTCCCGTTTTTGTCAGCGGTATCGAACCGACGCATTGTTCATTTCTAGTCAAGTTACACAGTTATTGAGGAGAGGATCACCTGAATTTGGTGTCACACTGGTTTAATAAATAGAAACAAGTTTGTATTCATGTAGAAGGAATCTCAATCCATTCATTAGAATTTGGTAAACTGTTAAATATAATCAAAAACTATGGTTTTCTTGCATAATTATGCATCCACTCTGCAATTGTTTTGGTCTAAAGCAGGAATCCTCTAAAGTTGCAGCACCTAGAAAAGTTATCGTTGTTGTTTTTATTCAAAATGAGTTTGTCTGTCAAGGAACAATGTCAGGAATGAAACTGGAAAGGAAACGTGGCGGTGGGCAGAGCCAGCTGAGATTGGAAGTGATGTCATCACATTGGCATTTCCCCCTCAGTAATTTCTTACTTATAAGGAGCCTCCCATTTGTTTCACTGAGAGATTTGAGGAGCTTCAAGCTTCTCGAGCTTGAACTTTGATCTTGAGCATTTCAAAATAGTGAATACCCTTTAGATGGATTTATTTCTTTGGATTATAAAGTAAACTGTTCTCCAAGGAGAAGCTGTGAACCAAATAAACCAAAAGCGTTTTCACAGCTATAAACAGTGGGTGTGGCTTTTGGCCACTTTTGTGTTATCAGGGGGAACTGTAAATAAGAATGAGGGGGAAAAAGCTAGGACAAAAATGACACGTCTTTACGGGCACTGGGGAGCTGTTAGTGGTTTAGTGTTTGTTTTCAGTTCCTGCTGAAAATTTGCAAAAAATATATTTCCTAGCCCCACCAATCAATTTGGTAAAATGGTCAAAAAAAAAACAGAGGAACCACAAGTTAACAAATGACAGTGATTTTTCATATAGTAGATGCATTGATTTCCCGAAGTAAATTGTGAAATCTTTATATTTATCCCCCCAAAAAATCAAGATTAATCATCAATGTTACATATATCCAAGGTCAAAATATTCATTGTATTAATTAATTGAAATTAATTTACACCTCTAAATAAAAATAGTCTGCATGAGGGTGGATTATGACTAGCAAACGTAGGTTATAACAAGTTGATATAACGTTTATTTTTTGATGTATGTTGTCTTTTTTAAAGTGCCTACCAAAGCGGCTTCAGACAGATTTTCTATTGTATTCCCTGAATTAATTTAAAATCGTCGTTTTTCTTCTACAGATGGCGCCCTGCTGATATTGGACGTTGCAACCTGTTCAACAGCTTTCATGCCCCACGGATAGAAAACATGGCTGCCCACAGAATCCGAGCCACCACCAACAACACGACGCCCCTTCCTCGCTGCAAGTCGGAGGGGACCCTGATCGACTTCAATGAAGGCATATCCCAGTCGAGTCTGAGTGATGTCAAAGGTCAGTGCAAGAAGCAATACTGTACATCCCTTAATTGTAACCACCTTGGAAAACCATTTCTGTATTTAAATTTATGACAGGATACTGTGGTTTAAATAAAGATTTAAGACTTCTACAGCAATGACTCAAGCTATAAGGAACGATCGGTAAATGATACAAGTAAAACATTTTTTTTCATACATAATGTTAAGTATAAGTATTTGTTGTAAACTTGTAATTTGCAGGGTTAAAAATGTTGTATATTAAATGTTATAGTTTTGGCAACAGCTGAAAGGGATGGTAGGGGTTAGGTTTGAGGTATTTGAATCGAGACGGAATCCTCTAGTGGTTGTATAGCACAACATCAATAGAAAGATGGCATATCGGCGGTCATAAATCTCCTTCGTAACCGGTGACACGACGGTTATAAGGTTCGGTTACACATGTAGAAAGAATTTTGAACGTTGCCATCCATTAGGCATTCAATGAACGTTGAGATGCAAAGCTGAAGTAAAGCTACTGCTTCAACACATCAAGAAAAAATTCTCAATGGAAGATAATAAAATTAAATAAAATACATACTATACAATATCAAAAAACAAGGACTCTGAAAAAATCCAGGGGAAAAAAACATGGCATTCATTACAAAAAACTAAAAGGCTCTTTGAAAATCCCAGGAAAGTTTATCTGAATCAAGTTCTGACACAGACCTGACTAGACTTCCACAATGCACTGGCAATAGACAAGGAGAGCAAATGAAATAAAGAATGGAATGCTGATAAAATGCTGATAATCCAGGTTAGTCACACCAGGTGTAGCCAATGACGGGCAATCGGACAGCACAGGGTAAAAGACAGACATGGTACAGACCCAGAGGAAAAAGACTGATCACTAAAATGAAAATGTGTAGTGCAGTTCACGTGAAGTGAATGAAAAAAATAAACAGGAAATAACAGGAATCCTCCCTTATTGAGTAATCAAGAGACCTAGAAGAGACCTTGAAAATATCATGTCTTAGTTGTAATGCTCAAGGTATATTTTAGAGGGGTGGGTAGGAAAATTTGAATCAGCCGTCCTTCTGCAACTGTGATTCATTGTGTTCAATATTGCTTTATAGCTCCTTCTCCGAGTGTCTTACGTCTGGATGCCACCGCTTCGTTCACCGCTGCCAAAGAAGTCATCGCCATCAAGGACTACTGCCCCTCCAGCTTCACCACCTTGAAGTTCTCCAAAGGGGACACGCTCTATGTTCTGGACTCGTCAGGAGCCGAGTGGTGGTACGCCCACAACAACACGGAGATGGGCTACATCCCTTCCGCGTACGTTCAACCCGTCAACTACAGAGACTCGTCCTTCAGTGACAGCGGAATGATTGACACCTTGGGAGACACCATTGAAGAGACTGCTGATGAAATGGATGTTCTTGGAGAATGGGCAGACATGATTCTTAATTCCAACACGTCAAAAATTGATAATCCTTTCACTGCCAGCCACAACTCCACCAACCCATTCCTGAATAGCGTTCCCCAGCATTCACTGGATCAAAACTGTAATGAGAAATCTGTTGATCTACTTATCTTTGACTCTGAACCAGAGTCTCACTCCATACTTCGATCTACTAAGTCAAACGATTTAGACTTTAATCCTTACAACCCACCAAGTCCTTCACCGGGGGTTTGGCAACTTCGCAGGGACAACCCGTTTTTTAGAAGCAAACGATCGTACAGTCTATCGGAGCTGTCCATCCTTCAAGCTCAGTCGGATGGCCCGAAGGCGACGAGTTTCTTCAGTGGCCTTAAAGCACCCATGCCGGAGCAGTTCCAAAGCAGGGAGGACTTTCGGACCGCCTGGCTTAGCCACCGCAAACTGGCCCGGTCATGTCATGACCTGGACTCTTTGGGACAGAACCCCGGTTGGGGACAAACACAACCAGTGGAAACGAATATCGTGTGTAGGCTGGACAGCTCAGGTGGTGCAGTACAGCTCCCTGACACGAGCATTAGCATCCTTATACCTGAGGGCCACGTTCTTGAGGGGGAAACACAGCAGATCTCAATCAAAGCCTTGCTTGACCCTCCACTCGAGCTCAACAATGACCGTTGCACAATCTCAAGCCCCGTTGTGGAGATTAAACTTAGTAATATGGAAACCAAAACCACAATTTCCCTTGAGATGAAACTCTCTGTCTTAGTTAAAACGGATTGCAGGCAAACCACGGAAATCCTGTGTCTCAGGAGCGATTGCAAAGAGGGGCCTTATACGCAGATTCCTCAGCACTATATGTACGAGGACACCATCCAGGTTACCCTGGATAACCTGGAGCCGTGCATGTATGTTTGCATTGTTGGTCAAACAAAGATATTATCTCCCGGCACTACAGTCTGGGAGAATGTAGTCAAAAAGATTACTCTCGGTGTCTACGGTCCTAAACACATTCATCCTTCTTTTAAAACGGTCGTCGCCATGTTCGGTCATGACTGTGCACCGAAAAGCCTTTTGGTGAATGAAGTAGGCAAACAGGCCCAGTCTGCGCCTCCAGTTGTCCTGCAGTTGTGGGGGAAGCACCAGTTTCACCTGTCAAAACCACAGGACCTTCAGGTCATGGTTTACTCCAACATGTCCAACTATGCCGTCAAGGTAAATAAGCAGGCGTGTGTGGTGCAGGGCTTTCAGATCAAACTAGGTAAAGTAAGTCGGCTGGTCTACATGATAGCTTCGCAAACCTCTGAAGACATTTCTGATTTCACTTTAAGAATCCAAGTCAAAGACATAAAGGATTCTATACTGGCTCAATTTTGTGTCCAAACGCCAACAGCACCGCCCAAAACAGGCCCCAAGACATCCATGCAGCGCCGATTCCTCAAGAAAAAGGAAGTGGGCAAAATAGTTTTATCTCCTCTTGCCGTGGCGACCAAATATCCCATTTTCCAGGACAAAAAGATAAACAACCTTAAATTTGGAAAGCTCATCAAAACAGTCATCCGGCAGACCAAAAACCAGTACCTGCTCGAGTACAAAAAAGGAGATTATGTTGCTGTGTTGAGCGAGGAAAAGATAAAACTGAAAGGCCAGCTGTGGACTAAGGAATGGTACATCGGATATTATCAGGGAAAACTGGGATTTGTCCACACGAAGAATGTGCTGATCATCGGCAAAGTCAAGCCCGTTTACCTCTCTGGGCCAGAACTGATGACGTCCCAACTCTTGGAGCTTTCGCTGAAGCCCTGCAAGTTTCTCACCTACATATATGCGTCGGTGAGAACGATCCTGATGGAGAACATCGGCAACTGGCGAGCGTTCGCGGACGCCCTGGGATACGTGAACCTTCCCCTGATGCACTTCTGCCGAGCAGAGCTGGACAGTGAGCCTGAGAGGGTGGCTTGTGTGCTGGAGAAGTTGAAGGAGGACTGCAACACTTCGGAGGGCAAGGATCAGAAGTCCTTCCAGAAAGAACTCCTGATGGTAAGCTCCGCTAATTTTGCAGATACTTGTTTAGTGTAATGTATTTTGACCACCATAGAAGTACATCTAACTGTACAAAATGTTTGAGTAAAACAGATGTCCCCAGCTCCTCAGTGGAGTATTCGTCAGCTGCCACCATTTTGTGTCTTCTTTAGGGGATGTTCAAGTTGCTTTGAGTTGCGAACTGTTGATCTCAGGCCTCCAGATGTTTCCTGTTCCATTGTTCACATAAACAGAAGGTCCAGTTCGGGAGCTGAATGCATCGGCCATAGCTTGACCTGCATAATGGTGTCTTCATCCATTACCTCTGATTCTTTGTTTGTATATATATATGTATAACAAACATATACATATTTAGATATGAATACTTTTACAAAGTATGTCCGTCCGCCTGATCTTGGTGACTCTCAATTTCCTCTACAAAATTACTGGTAGATTTTAATGTAGATTACTGACCTCTTGTGAAGGTTTTAGGAGCAGAAGATCCCCATGAAAATGTCCAATTTTTATGTAATTTAAACCATGTGTATTACATACTAAGTAAGGGAGATTTCCGGAGTTTCAGGCCTTTTTTGTATTCTTTAGGGCGGCGTAAAGGCCCACATAAGAATTTGTGTCATGTTAGGAATCTGACTTAACACTTAAACAAAGAATATAAATCAGATCTGGTTTAAGTCACACATTTTTACTTTTGCAAATGTGAAGGAAGAACAGAGTTTACATGTCTGTCTGAATGATTTCTGATTCACAGAGCTGGTCCCTGTCATATCTTTGTCACAGTTTCAAAAGCGGTTATTATCTTACCTGAAAGGTTTCCACCAAACATAAACTTAAAGGAGTTATTAACGCTCCAAGGTTGGAGTAAGACTTCAGAGTCCTGGCACCAAGTCATACACTTTCACGTTCCTTTCTCACACAAGCAGTGATGAAAACACCAGCAGTGATACAATCACAATAATATTAGTGGTTGGTAAATATAATATAGCTTGAGCTCAGCATTTTCTCATCAATTAAATGCAATGTATACCATATTTAATACATGATAGATAAGGATGAATTTAATTATTTTAAGTATTCTAAGAAAGCCCCTTATATATTGCTATATCATATATTTTTTACCATAGTTCTTTATGGTTTAGTGTTCAATACTCGGTTTAAAGTAAAACAATTGTTTGTTTATTTTACAAATAACATGCAATTCAAAGTGATTGTTCATGTGGTTTCCAATAAACCTCTGGGTGCTAGATGGCATCACTCATTATGTCTTCAGCAGCTAAAGGAACCATAATATCCAACAGATACCTGTAAAGACTGAGGATAAGAGGATACAGTTGACTCCAGTTGCTTTATTAGCAGATTTTTTTTTTTTTATGTTTTTTAAACAAATGAAAGAAGTTACGACTTCCTTGCAGTCTGTAAATTCTGCTGTACCGGAGTAAAGTACTCAATAATCGGAATATATCCTTGTTCTTACTATATCGCAATATATCGTATTGGTGCCCTTGTATGGTAATACGTATCGCATTGTCAGATTCTTGACAGTAAACACCCCTAGTGTTGTTAAAAAAAGCTTTTTAAAATCCATAAACTTAAGATCAAAAACAGTTGAGTGCACAATGTTGTTGGTTTGATGTTTTGGTTCTATCTCTGCTCTGTATCTGTTCAACTGTCTTCTGTCTCTCAGCGGTAAAACCTCACCTGTTTGGAGGAAATTCATTTTTTTTTGGAATCTGAAAGTTGTATACAGTGTAGACGCAAGGATCCTGCCTCCTTGACCGTCGTTTCATAAGGAAGGTCAAGGACGAGATGAGATGGACAAACACAGAGGGCAGTAGATGGATGGATACGTCATCTGTGGGAAGGTAGAGGAAGTCAGACGTAAATGAGTGAGGAAGTTAAGACGTCTCTTCCTCGTTTTATGTTTATTTATGAAGTATGATGATATTAGAGGGGATCTATCTGCTGATGTGTCAAAGCTAAACTTCTGCAAAACTGACAGAACTTTAGTTTTGTTATTGAGGTGTTGTTTAGCCATAAACCTATTCAAATAATCGAAACCAGGGGTGCTCAATTAAATCACTTTAAGGGGCCACAGTATATACTGCGACTATTGTTAGGGACCGTCAAAAAAAGTCCTTAATACCATGGAGAAAGCAGCCATATCGAAGATTATTACTAAGTGAAAATATGCCATGCTATTAGAATATCAAGAAAAATTCAGTTATTTACGTATTGTTAAGAAATTACATTCTATAAATCAGCACCAAAAATAAACGTGTATAAGCATTTACTGACAATATTTACATTGAGTTACTATGAATAAAAAAGAAAAATGTTAATATAAAATAAGAGTAAGAGAAAACCTCGACCAAAAAAAAAAAGTATTTGTAAACATATATAGTTAAAAGCGACTTGTATATTGTACTTGAAATCACAGTATTGTCACTGAGATCTGACGATACCTGGATGAACATATATTAAATATATAATTTAAACCGACTCAGCAACATTTATTCAGCCACATACACCTGCATGGAGTCTCATCTGGTCTGGTCAACTATCACCCCCGACAGACTGAGGTGGCCTGGACTGCATTCCTACCCTGCTGACCACCCCCCCCTCCCTTTTCAACATCCTGTTGTCCCACACATTCCTTCACATGGATCGAATGCACCAATCTGGTGGAGAGGGGCTGCAGGGGTGCACACATGTGTGTTTGTGTGTGTGTACGACGGATATCCTCAGAAACGTTTGGAAATCTTTGTTTTATTTTTAGTTTTCTTGTCACAAACGCCAGACATAAACGATGTTAACCAGTTAACCAACATTTCAATCCAGAAAATCTATAGGTCAACCAGTGCTGTGTGACTGACTTTATAAAACATAAAGTTAACTCATTTTTTTCTTGTGATCTGAACTTTTTTATAGAAGGTCAAAGGGCGAAACCAAGGAGGAACATTCAGTTTTAAAAAGTCAAGACACAATGCAAAAGTGAAATAAGCAGCAGTTCATTGAGTGTTTTGAGACTGGCTGTAGAAAAGACCGGAAGTGACGTACACATCCAGCCAAAAAAAAAGGTTTTTACAGCATTAAAAAAACTTTTTTAAGCCACTTTTTGAAGTAATTAAGCTTTTATCTTAAACACTCATTTCACCACTGGTACACACTGTACCGGGGTTGAGTCATTTCCCTTTTAATTCTATTCAAGTTTATAAGTATCTGTGAGTTTGCGAAATAGGTGACGTGGTGGACGTGACTGACATGTGAACGTGTATAAGTCGCCCTCGCCTCGAGCTAAATGGGCGCCGTTTTCATCACCCAATTTTAATTCAGCCGTGTCGGTACACGATCTGGGAAATCTTTGAGATCAATGGCCTGTCTAGATTTAAACCAAGTATCTATCAATCAGCGAATCATTTGCGCGTGTGCGTCGCCTCCAAAGTAATATTATGGTCAGAAAACTGACCAGAAACTGTTTCCTTCAACTGAGAAAAATCTCTAAACTTAGGAAAATGTTGTCACAACATGATCTGGAGCTTGTAATCCGTGCGTTTGTTTCTTCTCGTCTGGACTATTGTAACAGTTTATTTTCATGTCTTAACAAGAAGCAGCTGTCTCGCCTGCAGTTGATACAAAACTCTGCAGCGAGAATTCTGACCCGCTCAAGTAGAAGAACTCACATTTCTCCGATCCTTAAAACTCTTCACTGGCTTCCAGTTTCTTTCAGGATCAACTTTAAATTTCTGGTTCTTACTTTCAGATCTATTCATGGTCAGACTCCTCCTTACATCACTGATCTGATCCAGCCTTACACCCCAGCTCGGGCTCTGAGGTCTGTGGATCAGAATCTACTGATGGTTCCTCACACACGACTCAGGACCAGAGGAGAGAAATCTTTTCAGGCTGTTGCTCCTAAGCTTTAGAACGATCTTCCTCTCTCTTTGCGCTTGATGGATCTACTGACTCCTTTAAGAAACATCTTAAGACGTTTTTATTTGTTCAGGCTTTTCCTTGATTTCCTGGAACTCCTGTTGTGTTATCAGTTGTATCTTGCCCTTTAAAGTATATACTTTATTGAATATTGTTTTGATTGTTTAAGCGCTTTGTGACCCTGGTCTGGAAAAGCGCTGTATAAATAAAAATGACTTACTTACTTACTTAATTACTAATATTTATAATTGATATAGACGTTGATGTCATGTTTCTTCTTGTCTCAAAGCGTGAAAATAAATATAAAAATGAATCTATAGTTTTCCCTCTAGTCGTGTATATACATCTGAGATGTCTCCACTTCCATGTGAGCAAAGATCTCAGGAGCGTGGCAAAGCTCATGTTTCTATTTCCCCTTGAAAGAATGTGAAATATGCAAAAGCTTCCAATGCGGATTTATGTGTGTGTGTGTGTGTGTGTGTGTGTGTGTGTGTGTGTGTGTGTGTGTGTGTGTGTGT